>NW_006408648.1:8836470-8847944 GCF_000296735.1 Chrysochloris asiatica | reverse complement strand
CCAGTCATTGAAGCCAGGTCAAGTGGGTATTATCTGTAAGTGTGGGTGTTATGCATATGTCCTCTCTTCTTAACAGCTGGATGGTTCACTCTCCACTCTAGTCCTCTGTGGCTATGTCACTGACTCTGGGCCCAAGAGTACCCAGGTCTTGCCACACTGCTGGCCAACCAGGTCTCCACCTGGGTTCACAAGAGTCTATTGAACGTTGTAGGCCTTAGCTCACTGCTTCATTGCTGTTTTTCCCTCACTTCCCCTTATCGGTGGCGAATGTGGTCACCAATCAGAGTGTGTATTCCCATTGAGTCTTAGTCTTAGAAGGGGGTTTGCACTGAAGGGACCTGATCACTTGCCTTGATGTCTCCTGGGAGAGCAACTTGCTTGTTCTTGTAGTAACAGTCGGTCTGCCTCTGTTGTTTTGTATTTTTCCTGTCAGTCTTTCTTTCAAGAAATATCTTCTGTTTTTCTAGCCCCCCCCAGGCTGGTTTGCTTGTCTTTTCTAGTGGAAATTTCCCATCTCTGAAGACCTGGATATGGTTCTGGCTTCCACCTATGTTGTTGTTGTTAAGTGCCATCGAGTCTGTTCTGACCCATAGAGACCCTGTACAGGGTTTCCGAGGCTATAAATCTTTACAGGAGCAGAAACCCTTGTCTTTCTCTCGCGGAGCGGCTAGTAGTTTCGAACTGTTGACCTTAAGGTTTGCAGCCTGATTTGTAACTACTACGCTACCAGAGCTCCTTATTGTATAACCTAATGCAAGGAAAACCAAGATTCAAAAGACAGCCAAGCATCTTAACATTATTCCCCACCTTTTCCTCATTCCAACCATGTCTCAATCTCTGTATCCCAGAGCCTTGTTGTTCCAAGCTTCTGCATACGTCATTATTTTCCTCTGTCCCACTTAGCCCATTCAAACCTGTCTAATTGTACTTCTATATGCTTTGTTCTTCCATTCCCCTCTCCCTTCTTGTGTATTGCCCCCCTCCACAGCACCCAAACTATCCTGAGTCTTCCCTACCCTGTGTTCCACCTTCCCCTCCCTCCCTCACCCCACCCTCACATCCCAGCAACCAGCAAAGAATCCATCCCCCTTTAGTATGGATTCTTGTTCTTAGTCTTTTACAGTAGTGGACCTATATAGTATTTCTCCTTTTGTTACTGACTAATTTCACTCAACATAATATCCTCAAGGTTCATCCATGTTATGTGGTGGCTTGCAGCTTCCTTGTTATTTTTCAAGGTAGCATAGTATTCCATTGTGTGTATGTACCACAGTTTGTTTATCTATTCTTCAGTTGATGGGCACTTTGGCTGTCTCCATCTTTTTGCTATTGTAAATAGTGCTGCTGTGAACATTGGTGTGCATATATCTTCTTGTGTTGTGGCTCGTTTTTCTTGTGGGTAAATACCAAGTAGAGGAATTGCTGGATCATAAGGTATTTCTATTTTCAACCTTTTGAGGAAGTAGTGCCATATTGTTTTCCAGAGAGGTTGGACCATTTTGCAGTCCCACCAGCAATGCAGGAGTGCCCCCGTCTCTTCACATCTTCACCAGCATTTATTGTCCTCTACTTTTGTGATCTTTGCTGTTACTGTTGGTATGAGATGGTATCTCATTGTTGTTTTGATTTGCATCTGTCTAATGGCTAGTGATCTTGGAAATTTTTCATATGTTTGTTGGCTGCCCAGATCTCTTCCTTGGTGAAGTGTCTGTTCCTGTCCTGTGCCCACTTTTTAATAGAGTTATTTGTCTTTTTCTTGTAGAGGTGTTGTAGTTTCCTATATATTTTAGAAATGAGTCCCTTGTCTGATATGTCATTGCAAAAGGTTTTTTTCCAGTCTGTGGGTTCCATTTTTACTCTTTGATACACATAAGTTTTTAATTTTCATTATGTCCTACTCATCTATTTTGTCTACTTTTGTTTGTGTGGTTTTAAAAATGTTTAGTAGTCTGTGTATTCCCTAAACTTAGTGCCCTCACATTTGTCCCAATTTTTTCATTGATGGCCTTCATAATTCTGGGATTCACATTTAAGTCTTTAATCCATGTTGAGTTGGTTTTTGTATAAGGTGTGAGGTGAAGTTATTGTTTTCATCTTTTGCATATCATTTTCCAGTTCTGCCAGCACCATTTGTTGAAGAGACGATCACCTCCCCATGCGATATATTTAGGTGTCCTTCCATCTTCTTTTAAAGTCTTCTACATCATTCAGTATTTTGCCCACAGACTCTTTCAGTATTGTAGCCCGAGACTGAAGTTTTTCTTTAGTTCTCCCAGCTTGAGAAATGGTAAGCATGTTCTTCCATTTTAGTTTTCTAACTCCAGGAGGTTGTAGTACATTTCATTTTAATACCTGGCTTTGTCTTCTCAAGCTCCCCTTTGAATTTTTCTTCTCAGTTCTTTTAATTCATCATTTCTTCAATTGCTTTAGCTTGTCTATATTCAGTAGCAAATTTCAGAGTGTCTTGTGACATCCATTTTGGCTTTTTCTTTATTACTATCTTTTTAATGACCTTTTGTTTTCTTTATGTATGATGTTCTTCATGTCATCTTTCAGTAACTCTGGTCTTAGGTCATAATGTATTAAATTTGTTCATGAGATGATCTCTAAATTCAGATCAGATATATTCAAGATCATATTTTGGTTCTTGTGGACTTGTTTTAATTTTCGTCAGCTTCAGCTTGAATTTACATTTAAGCAATTGATGGTCTGTTCCACAGTCTGTCCCTGGGCTTGTTTTTAAAAGTTTTTATTGTGAATTGAGTGAAGGTTAACAGACAAGATTATCACCTTTACTTTCAACCAATTATACATTTTGTTTCATTTAAATGGTTACAATCCCCTACTTGCTTTGGTTCTTCATCCCACAGATATAGTCAGAGTGATTCCTGTGTATTTTATCTGCTGAAGTTCATGTGTATATTCACCTTTTATGTTGTTGAAAAAGTATGTATAATGAATGTCACTGGTCTAGCAAATTATTGTCATGAGACTTCCAGCACAGTTTCTATCACCAAGGCCATATTTTCCAACTACTCATGCTTCCTTTGAACCGACTCGACGGCACTTAACAACAACAACAACATGCTTCCTTTGTTTGCAACTTTCACATTTCTAATCACTGGTAATTATCAATGTATCTTGATTGCATGTTTTATCAATTCTTAGTGAAGATGTTGGTAGAATTAACTCAGTTTCATCATCATTGGTTTTAGTGGTTGGTGCATAGATTTGAGTAATAGTGGTATTAATTGGTCTTTGTTGTAAGCGTGTTGGATATTATCCTCTCACAGACAGCATTACACTTCAAGACTGGTCTTGAAATGCTCTATTTGATGATGAATGTGACACCATTCCTCTTCAATTTGTCATTCCCAGAATAGTTAACCATATGATTGTCCCATTCAGAAAGGCCAATGCCAGTCCATCTCAGCTCATCAATAGAATATTGATCTTTATGCATTCCATTTCACTTTTGACAACTTCCAGTTTTCCTAGATTTCTTCTTTGTACATCCATGCTCCACTTATGTTTGCAGCTGTTTCTTCTCATTTTGAGTCATGCCCCATCAACTAAAGAAGGCCCTGAGAGTTTTGCTTCATCCATATCATTAAGGTAAACTCTACTTTGAAGAGGCAGCTCTACCTCTTCCCCAGTTGTATTTTGAGTGCCTTTCAATCTGAGGGACTTACCTTCCAGCATCCCATCTAGCAGTGTTCTGCTGCTATTCATAAGGTTTTCAGTGAATAACCATTCTGTATAGTCTGCCTCTTCTCTTTCCTAGTCTGGAAACTCTGATGAAACCTTTCCACTATGGGTGATACTCGAGGCATTTAAAATACCAGTGGCATAGCTTAAAGTATCACAATAACACACAAGCTACCACAGTACGACGAACTGACAGAGAGTGGTGGATGTGTACATATACACACACGTCTACTATTGAGACAGAGACAAAGATCGACATAGCATTTTGTAGCATGGTTTTCATGTCCTTAGAATTAGATTTATTACAGTACTGAACTCTAGTTTTAGGATGTAGGGTGAGTTGCTGAAGATCATTTCCTTTAGTTACATTGTCTGTACAGTGGGCATGACGAGAGAATTTACCTCCTGTGGTGGCTGTAAGGTTTAAATAAAATAATTTTTTTAAAAACTGGCAAATATACTAAGTATTCAATGTTAGATATTTTTATAAAAATTTTTAATTTGTGTTAGCTTATTGCATACTCTCTATTAGTAATTTGTGTAACAAAGGATATAGAACATAGATCTCTCTTCAGTGTCATTTTAGATCTTTATGTTCCTTGAATTTTGATGGCATCTGCTACAAGCTTGATGTAGCTCTGTAGAATAAGAACTGGACTAACGGCAAGGTTGGTGGTTCAAGCCTACCAGCTGCTTCTCAGAAACCTTATACAGGGTTGTTATGAGACAGAACCGACTCAATGGCACTTAAGAACAATAAGTCCTATCTCTTCTGGGATTTTTTTTTTTTTTCTTTAGTTGGAAGTTGTTCATCCCATTGTTTTCTCTCCTTTTTGTGTGTTAATGAAAGAAAAGAGAGAAACGATTTGAATCATACAGAAACTATAGAGGATATCATGAATAACCATGTACTTACTTACTATGTAGCTTAAGAAATTAAAAAAATGTTGCAAATGTAGTAGAAGTCACCTTTTTTAACCGTGTACATTCACTATTAATCAGATTTATACTTCAACCAGTAAAGCTAGTGATGAAGAAATTGGTCACACTCTCTTGCTTCATCCCCCAGAATTAACCACTGTCATGAATTTGGTGCTTATCAGTCCAAAGATAGTGTCTTGGCATAGTTTCTTTGTGGTTCTTGTGCTTGGGGTACATTAACTTCTTGAATATGTGGGTTTGTTTGTTCTTTTCTGTCTTTTTTTTGCCAGTGTGTTTAATTTTGGATAGTTTTTATTGCTGTATTTTGTTCATTCATCTCCTGTAGTACTGCTGTAGGATAAGCACTGGACTGCTAACTGCAAGGTTGGTAATTCAAATCCCACTAGCCACTCCTTGGGAACTCTACAGGGTTGCTATGAATTGGAATCAAATCGACAGCATTTAACAACACTGTTGATCCTATATAGTGAATTTTTCTTTGAGACATTTTAATCTGTATTAGTTCAGTGTGGTTTCTTTTTTATTTTCCATGTCTCATTAAGGCAGCTCATGCTTTTCCCTGTTTTCACAAACATACGCAAAAAATTATAACTTTAAAAATGTCCTTTTCTACCAATTCTATCATCTGTTTTATTATCTGGGCCTACTTTATTAATTGATTTTTCTTCTGTTTGGTAACTTTTTATTGAATAAAATTGTAAATTTTATCTTTTGGGGACCTAGATATTTTTGTATTCCTTTAAATATTCTTGAGCTTAGTTCTGGGATGCAGTTAGATTATTTGGAAAGCAGTTGACTCTTCTGAAGCTTGCCAGTAACATTTTTAGTGGGAAAAACAACCTTTAGCATAGGGCAAATTTTGTCTCAGTTCTGTGGCAAAAATCACCTGAGTACTCACTTTGCCTGATAGTCTTGTATAATGAGTTTTCTTTCTCTAGCCTGTAGGATCACAAATGGTTCATGACTTTGTGCGAGCTCTGGAGATTGTTTCACGTGTTTCTTTACACTGGATCTTGTTTGTCCTAGCTTTAAGTTTTCTTAGTCCTTATCTGAAGACTTGGAAGGCAGTTCTCTGTAGATTCCTGGAGGGCTCTCTGTGTAGTACTTTCTGGCTGCACTCTCTTCATTGATACTCTTATCTGTGAATTTTAATCCCTTTGGTTTTGCTGAACTCTGTTTCTTTGACTGACTGCTGAACTGTGTTGAGGTATCCTTTTACTCTGCCTCAGCCCAGAAACTTTCTTTAGGCATTTATGTTGGGCACTTAATATAGATCACCTCATTTGTTTCTCTTTTCTAAAGGGTACTGTTTGACTATCTAGTGTTTAAAAACCGTTGTTTTCATAATTGTCTGGGTTTTTAGTTATTTGAAGGAGGAGATTCAGTCTGATACCTATCACTCTATTATGGTTTAAAGTGATTGTCCAACTCTGTGTATAGAAAGTCCATTAGTATTCAGAAATTGTTATTATGAACATGAATATTAGGTGATACATCTACTGTCCTTAAAAGAAAATTGCCTTATGTCTGAGTCCTTATAAAGTGACTCATGTTACAGAGTAAATAATTCAAACTTATTTTGAACGTTGTTAAGTGCCGTTGAGTCAGTTCTGACTCATAGCAACCCTGTATAGGGTTTCCGAGGAGCATCTGGTGAGCTTGAACCATGAAACTTGTAGTTCAAACTGACCTTGTAGTCCAGCACATTAGCCTACAGTGCCATACCAGGACTCCAATTATTTTGAATAGCAGATATTTAAAGGGAACACATTGCTTTGAAATATCCTTGGTGCTAGTTTGGATGCTTATTGAAGATGCTATTTTTATTAGTTTAGAATTTAAATAATCATTCCTAAATATGGCCTTGAAATGGCAAGTATTAGATTTTATATACAAGTTTTAAAAAATGCTTTAAGAATTACACAGTAATGTCTGTATCATGGTGATTATAAATACACAAATATAAGTATATACCTATGTTGCTAAGTGCCGTCCAGTCAGTTCCAAACTCAGCGTTTCTGAGGAGTGGCTGGTGAGTTTGAACCAATGACCTTGCAGTCTGGTGCTTACCCTACAGCACCACATCAAGACTTCTATGTTGTTGTTATGTGCTGTGGAGTCGGTTCCGACTCATAGCAACCCTGTACAGGATTTCTGAGGCTGTAAATCTTTCTGGAGCAGAAAGCCTCATCTTTCTCCCATGGGAGGAACAGCTGGTAGTTTCAAACTGCTGACCTTGAGGTTTGCGGCCCGATTCGTAACCACTATGCTACCAGAGCTCCTTACTCCTATAGGCCAAACTAAAACTACTCCCATGAATGTGAAGAATTTGACTAAAAAAAAAAAAACTGTTTTCTGAATTTTGACTGGAATAAAATAATAGCTTTAGTTACATGTTATTATGTTAATAATATGTACTGTTAATATTTATGTTAACTAAATTAAACAAACATTTATTTGATTATTTCAGACATACTCCCTGTAGGTTTACATATAGTTCAGTTAGCAAAAATATTTTTTTGTTTTGTTTATTTTTGAAAAAGTGAGGTATCTCATTTTCTGGGTCATTTTAGGCTATTCTCACTTTTTAAAAATTGTGGTGAAAATACACATAACAAAACATGTGCCATCTCAAAAACTTTTATACGTACATTTCAGTGATATTGATTATATTCTTCAGGTTGTGGATACATTCTTGTGTTACTTTCCAAATCATTCAACCCCTCTTAACATAAATTCCATGCACTGTTTCTCCCCTCCCATCTCTGGTAACCAATAATAATTTTTATAGATATATTTGTTTCACGTAAGTGAAATAATAGCATATTTGCCATTTTGTGACTGATGTATTTAACTCAGTAAATGATGTTTCCAAGATTCATCAATGTAGTGGCATGCATTAAGAATTTAGTTTACTTTATGGCTTAATAACAGTATTCCTTTGTATGTATGTACTCCATTTTGTTTATACATTTATCTGTTGGACACTTGGGTTGTTTGCTAATTGAACTAAACAATGATCAAGGTGGGCAAATTCTACCTTTTTTGTTAACTGTGTGATAAGAATCAGTATAAAAATGGCATGACAGGGCTTCTGACCTCTAGCAACACAAGGAGAAAGGAGAATCAAAATCAACACATAGCCCAAAGCTGATTCCGGTGAGCTTGAGCTAGAATTTTTACCAATTCTAACACCAGCTATCCTTCCTTCTTTTCTTCTGGGTTCTGTTAAGTTTGTTGCAGTGGCCACACAGAGCTCACAGACAATACTGATGATTATGGGGATTTACTAAGGAAGTAACAGGTTATAATTCAGGATCCAGGAATAATTATGATACAGTTTTTCGGTCAGGACAGTTTCTCAGCGGTGCTTGTAGCCAGACCTCTTTCTGACCTTTAGTCTTTTGGCCTTTGTCCTGTTCGTGCAGTATTACAAAGCTTTTTAGCTCTGCCAGTAAGGACTTAGAGGCACCCCATCTTCTAGTAAGTCTTGACCTGAAGGCACTGAAATCTCTCACTCCATGAATTAGCATACACACTGTATCTACTTTGCTGCATGAACCTTGGAGCCTACTTTGCCACCTCCTTGGTTCTACTGCCTTCACTTCTCTGCTGCTGCTGCTGTCAACTGTCTTGCACTGTCTCCAGTGTTATAGCTCTGTTTCTGTTTCCTGGGTCTAGGAGATTCTCCGTGTGGGGGACCCTGGAGCCAAAGTACAAGCTCTGCTCCTGTGTCTTTTCTTAGTGGCAGTGAGGTCCCCATTTTTATCTCTGGAATTTCTCATTTAAAGCTTAGTGGAATGGCAAAAAACTACCCCTTGTTAGGATTCCGTATGCCTTATTTACATGATCCCACCCCCACAGGGGTATCATGCACCTTATTTGTATTATTAGCAAGTTGTTCAGTCTCCTTGGTGGGCTACAGATACATTATGTGCATATTGTTAAGTGTTGTTGAGTCAGTTCTGATTCATAACAACCTTGTGTAGGGTTTCTGAGGAGTGGCTGATGGATTTGAACTGCCGAGCTTTTGTGGTTAGCAGTACAGTACTTTTCCAACTGCTCAGAAGCTATGGCAACTGTTTTGGGCTACTTCAAAGAGATAATCTTGATAGACTTTTCTCTGCAGACAATCATGGTGGCTTATTAAGTTTGAAGAAAATTAAAAACTGCTTTGGTGAGAAAAAGGCTAGGAAAGTTGTGTCAAGGAATTTTTTCCCATCACGATGATATACCTGGTCATTCTTTTAAGAGGAACAAGGGCTGTACTACGAGAATTTCATGGGGGAAACCTTACCCATCTTCCCTTCAACCCTGATCTTGCTCCTTTAGACTTCTTTTTGTTCCCCAAACTTTTCATGAAAGGGCTGTTGTTGTTAAGTATCATCGAGTTAGTTCTGACCCATAGCGACCCTGGATAAGGGTTTCCAAGAAGCGGCTGGTGAACTTGAACCGCCAACCTTGCACTTCAAACAACTTTGCAGTCTGGTGCATTAACCCACAGCGCCACACCAGGATTCCATTGTTGTTGTTGTTAAGTGCTGTTGAGTTGGTTCCAACCCATAGCGACCCTATATAAGGTTTCTGAGGAGCAGCTGGTGAGCTTGAACTGCTGACCTTACAGTTCAAATGGCTTTACAGTTTGGCTCATTAACCCACAGCGCCACACCAGGACTCCAGGACTCTTAGAGAGATGGAAAACACTATTTTTAGAAGTGTATAGATTTAGATGGAGGATGTGTCACAAAACAATAGTGCCATATTTTGACATTTTTATTTAATAAACATTTTTATGATTATATAGTAAAATTTTTTTATTTCACCTCATATTTGTAGCACATATGGAGGGGTCTTTAAAAAGTTTGTAGAAAAATTCCTTCATCTTGTAATCACATTTTCTTTAAACTTTTTGAATCCTCCTTGTACGTGTGTAGAAACATCATCTGCCAAGCCTATGTATAATAATATGATTGTGAGTGTATTGCATTCCACACCTGTTCAGTTTACATATCTACATATGTATCCACTTACAAATTATTGTTAGTTATTGATGTTATTGAAGGATTGTACATGATTCAAGACGTGGTATTTTTAATAACCTCATATGCATGTGAAAGTTGGACAGTGAATAAAAAAGACCGTTGAATAATTGATGCTTTTGAGTTATGGTGTTGGAGGAGAATATTGTAAGTGCCATGGGCTGCCAAAAGAACAAATAGATCTGTGTTGGATGAAGTACAGCCGGAGTGCTCCTTGGAGACCAGGTTGGCCAGACTTCCTCTTTCATACTTTGGATGTATTGTCAGGAGGGACCAATCACTAGAGAAAGATATCAGTTTGGTAAGGTGTGGTTGTTGTTGTTAGGTACCATCAAGTTGGTACTGACTCATAGCGACCTCTTATGCACAGCAGAACAAAACACTGCCAGATCCTGGGCCACCTTCACCACTGTTGCCACCCGTGAGTCCATCGATGCTGCCACTTGGCCAGTTCATCTCGTTGGGGATCTTCCTCTTTTTCTTTGACCCTCCACCTTACCAAACATGATATCCTTCTCCAATGACTGGTCCCTCCTGACAACATGTCTGAAGTGTGAGAGACTAAGGAAGACCCCCAGCGAGATGGATTGGTAAAATGTCCTCAAGCGTAGTAACAATTGTGAGGTTGGCCAAGGACCAGGCAGTGTTACGTTCTCTTGTGCATAGGGTTGCTATGAGTCAGTACTGACTTGATGGCACCTAACAACAACAACATATGTAATAGTGTTTGTCATTGTTGCCTTTTACTGTTATGTACTTTCCAGTGTCTTACTTTGTATATTGCCTTTCTTGTCTCCCAATTTAATACACATCTGCTCTCTAGTTAGTGATTTTTCCTGCTATGTCTCCCATTCCTAGTAACTATCTGTAACGTTTCTCATTGTTCCTAAATGTTTTCTTGACTTTTTATTACAATAGTGGTCTCATACAATATTTGTCCTTTTGTGATTGACCTATCTCACTCAGCATAATGCCCTCCAGGTTCATCTATGTTGTGAGATGTTTGTTGTATTCTTTGGTGTTACTTAGTACGCCACTGTGTGTATGTACCATAGTTTATCCATTCATTCATTGATGATGGCTCTTATTACTCAAGGGTATATACTTAATGAGATTGCTGAATTACATGGTATCTCTCTTTCTAACTTTTTGGTAGTTCTTTCTTTATTCAATTCTTTGAGGAGCCACCATACTTTTTTCCACTATGCCCGAACCATTTTACATTCCCACTAGCAATGAATGAGGGTTCCACTTCTTTTTACAACCTAGCTAACAACTGCCATTTTTTGTTGTTTTGTTTTTTTTTTTGATCACTAGGAGTGTTGTGGTATTGAACTATAGTTTTCATCTAATGACCAGTATTGCTGAGTATCTATGTTCCTGTTGACCTTTGAATATTCTCTTTTGTGACATGGTTGTTCAAGTCCTTTGCCCATTTTTCATTTGGGTTGTTTGTCTTTTTGTTAAGTTCTGGAGATATTTTTAGTATATATGGATGTGTGCATTTATTGCAATGAATTGTCTTCTCAGCACTGCTTTCACCGTGTCCCATAGATTTTGGTATGTTGTGGTTTTGTTCTCATTTGTTTCTAGGAACTTTGTGAATTCGCGTTTAATTTCTTCTACTACCCAGTCACTTTTCAACAGGGTGTTATTCAATTTCCACGTATTTGACTTGATTTCCTTGGTGTTCCTATTGTTGATTTCTAATTTGATAGCATTGTGGTCTGAGAAGATGCTTTGTAGTATTTTGATATTTGTAAATTTATGGAGATTTGCTCTGTG
>NW_006408648.1:8834596-8836370 GCF_000296735.1 Chrysochloris asiatica | reverse complement strand
TATGGATTACATCTCAGTGTAAAGAAAACAAAAATCCTCACCACTGGACCAATAAACAACATTCTTATCAACGGAGAAAAAATTGAAGTTGTCAAGGACTTCATTCTTCTTGGATGAATTATCAACCATCTTGGAAGCAGTAGTCAAGAAATCAAACGACGTATTGCGTTAGGCAAATCTGCTCACAAGACCTTTTAAAAGTGTTTAAGAGCAAAGATGTCAGGTTGTTAATGAGTCTTCCTCCAATCCTGATGAGGACTAAGGTGTGCCAGACCCAAGCCATGGTATTTTCAATAACCTCATATGCATGTGAAAGCTGGACAGTGAATAAGGAAGACCGTTGAAGAATTGATGGTTTGAGTTATGGTGGTGGAGGAAAATATTCTAAGTGCCATGGGCTGCCAAATAACCCATATATCCATTTTGTAAGAAGTTAAGCCATAGTGCTCTTTGTAGGCCAAGATTGGTTATCTTTGTCTCTCATACTTCAGACATATTGTTAGGAGGTACCAGTTGCTGGAGAAGGATATCATGTTTGGTAAGGTGGAAGGTCAGAGAAAGAGGAAGACCGCCAACGAGATGGGTTGGCCAAGTGGCAGCATCGATGGAGTCAAGCATGGCAACAGTAGTGAGGCTGACCCAGGATTGGGCAGTGTTTCATTCTGCTGTGCATAAGGTCGCTATGGGTCGATACCAACTCGATGGCAGCTAACAAGAACATTGGCTAGTGATCGTGAACATTTCTTCATATGTTTGTTGGCTGCCCGTATATCCTCCTTGGTGAAGTGTCTTTTCATGTCCTGTGCCCATTTTTCAATTGGGTTACTTGTCTTTTACGTGTTGAGGTGTTGTAGTGTACTATATATTATAAATATTAGCCCTTTGTCTGATGTGTCATTGTGAAAATTTTTTTCCCATTCTGTGGGTTCTCTTTTTCCTCTTTTGGTGAAGTGTTTTGATGCACATAAGTTTTTAATTTTTAGTATGTCCCAGTCATCTATTTTGTCTACTTTTGTTTGTGTAGTTTTCAAAATGCTTGGTAGTCTTTTGTATGCCCTGTATTAAGCCCTCACATTTGTCCTTATTTTTTCATTGATGGCCTTTACAAATCTGGGATTCACATTTAGGTCTTTAATCCATGCTGAGTTGGTTTTGTATAAGGTGTGAGGTGAAGGTCTTATTTCAGTCTTTGCATATCGCTTTCCAGTTCTGTTAGCACCGTCTGTTGAAGAGACTGTCTCTTCCCCATGCAGTATACTTAGGTACTTTGTTGTAAATCAGTTGGCTGTATTTGGATGGGTTAATTTCTGGATTCTTGATTGTGTTCCATTGATCATGTATCTTTCATTGTAACAGTACCAGGCTGTTTTGACCACTGTAGCCATGTAGTAAATTTTAAAACCAGGGAGTGAGAGGTTTACAGCCTTGTTCTTAAGCAGTGCTTTGCTTATCCTGGGTCTCTTTCCTTTCCATATAAATTTGTAATTGTTTTTTCCATCTCTTTGAAGAATGTTGTTGGAATTTGGATTGGGATTGCATTATATGTGTAAATTATTTTGGGCAGTTTTGGCAGTTTCATGATGGTTATGTCTACCTATCCAGGAACATGGTATATTCTTCCACTTTTGTAAGTCTCTTGGTTTCTTGTATATTCTTCCACTTTTGTAAAAAAAAAAAAAAAGGTCATTTGTTTCTCTGGTTACATTTATTGCTAGATAGTTCATCCTTTGGGCAGCTATTGTAAATGGTATTGCTTTCCTAATGTCCTTTTCAC
>NW_006408648.1:8831768-8833245 GCF_000296735.1 Chrysochloris asiatica | reverse complement strand
ACTTGACGACACTTAGCTGACAAGTCAACAACAACATAGTTTAGACAATATAGCTTAGATGGACTTCTGGTGTGGCACTGTATAGAATCAGCACTGGACTGCAAACCATAAGGTTGGCAGTTCAAACCCACGAGCTGCTCCTTGGAAATCCTATACAGGGTCATTATGAGTTAGAACTGACTCTGTGGGACTTAACAACATAGGTGAGACCTTAGAAAGTTACTCATTAATGTAACAGTTATTTATTGAACTTCTGTTGTAATCTGATCATCATGCTGCCACACCTCTCCACCCACTTCCCTGGATAGCATAATAGGTAAAGAAAGTATTTAGTACTTGAGACATTTTCCAGTCTTGACAGGTTGGAGCTTATGCATTTTGAATTGAAGCATGTGAATGCTCTTAAGTAGAAGGGCTCTTAGAATCCGCTGAGATTTTATTTTATAAAATGGGAGATTGAGACCCATTAAGAAAATGATTACTTAAAGTTACATGCTTGTTATTTTTTTGGAGCAGTATTTCTGACTCTTGGTATAGTAATTTTCAACCTCCACTGTTAATAAGGTCTGCCAAACTCTTATGGATGCCTTACCTCCCTGCGCTAGACTATTAAAGATGTAATAAGATTTTCACATAAGGTGTATAAATTTCAGAACACTGAAAAAAAATCAAAATGGTTTTACATGCTTCTTTGTTTTCTCTCACAAAATGCAATGTCTTGTTTAACACCTAGGTTTTATCTACATTGTTTTTAATGTTTTTGCTTAAAAAGTGATCACTTTTAAGGAGTCATGAGCCTTGAGCCTTCAAATGATTGTTGAAGGTGGTGTAGGGAAAAAGACTCAATCTTTTGAGTTTGTAATTTCCTGGCTATCTTTCCTGCATGGGGGAAGGGATTTCCCTTTTTTTTATTTTTTTAAGTTTTTATTGTAAATTATATGATAATTTACATGGGACAACATCAGGTTTACATTCATGTTATCGTATTTCATTTCATTGCAATGATTACAATCCCCTCCATGCATTGTCAAACAACCAAAGGTTATACTCCACAAGCCTGCCCCCTGGCTGTAAGCACACAGCCCCTCTTCCTCCTTGAGTCTACAGTCCCCAACTCCTCCGTCTCTCCATGTCATTGTCTCTGCCTCCATTTCTGGTGTCACTGCTTCTCTGGGTAGGGTCCTGTACTCTGCTCTTCTCACTTGATGGTCCCAGGGACCTCCTGGACTGCAAGATCAACCACTCCCATACTTTTGATACAAAACATCTACCTTTACATTTCCGGCCCTCACAGTCAATACTGATAGTAATTATTCACTATTGTACCATAAGAGTATTATCCCATCTCCTTTAATCAGCCCCGCCCTAACAGATTGGAAACCACTCAGTGGAGATTCTACCTTCCTTTTTTCCCCTCTTCTTTCTTCTTCTAGTCAAGTTGTGATCATCCAGCCATCGAAGCCAGGTCAAGTGGGTA
>NW_006408648.1:8802318-8822511 GCF_000296735.1 Chrysochloris asiatica | reverse complement strand
ATAATGATGATCATGTGGTTCTTTTCTTCTTTTCTTATTTATATAGTGGAGTACATTGATTGCTTTTCAACAATAATGTTGAATTATCCTTGCATCCCTGATATGAATGCCACTTGGTCATGATGTTTTTTTTTTGTTGTTTTTTTTTAAATATACTGCTGAATTCTGTTGGCTAGTATTTTGTTGAGAATTTTTGTGTCTATATTCATGAGGGATATTGGTCTATAATTTTCTTTCTTAGTTATGTTGGAAGGGATTTCTTGACCCATGATGAAATTTACTTCTGGAGTCCTGGTGTGGCGCTGTGGATTAATGTGCCAGACTGCAGAGTTGTTTGAACTGCAAGGTTGGCAGTTCAAGCTCACCAGTTACTCATTGGAAACCCTATATAGCGTCACTATGGGTCGGAACCAACTCAATGGCACTTAACAACAACAACAACAACAATATGCATACAGGGGGTGAGCTTTGTATATATTGTTTATTGAGCATTTAACATCAGTAACCAAAACCCACTGCTGTGAGTAGATTGTCATTCATAGAGACCTTATATAGGGTTTCTGAGGCACTAAATCTTTCTCCTAGGAGCAGTTGGTGGATTGAATGGCAAACCTTATGGTTAGCAGTCTAGTGTTTAGCCTACAAGCCACTAGGGCTCCTTGAGCACTTAACAAAGTCGGCATTATTCTCAGTGCTGTACACGTATCATTTCATTTAAATCCTCACAACAGCCCCATTAAACTTCTGTTTAGGGTAAAGACTTTAATAACAATACTGATGATGCTGATACTTACGATATGATAGTAAGTATAGCACTTATTAAGGCTTCATGTATTAGCTTTGTCTTAACAACACTTAATGAAAAGGATCCATGGTGGCTCTGTAGGATAAGCATTGGACTGCTGAACTCAAGGTTGGCATTTCAAAGCTACCAGCCACTCCAAGGGAGGAAAGTGAGGCTTTCTGCTCCGGTAAAGATTTACAATCTTGGGAACCCTATACAGAATTGCTGTGAGTTGAAATTGACTTGATGGCATTGGTTTGGGGCTTATAGTGAAACTTGGTTGAGTGTGAGATGTTGCTGTAGCAATTTATGGCTATTTGAAATGTTAGGGGTGGGAGTGGGGGATAAGAACAAGTGGGAACAGTTCGGTTGTTTGAATTTGAAGTCATTCATAGTATCTGTTGACTTTGAGGTGACTTAGGAATCCTGGTAATGTTTACATGTTGAGCTGATTAGCAATTTGTATTAGGAAGGTGAGGCTTTCTGCTTCCATAAAGATTTACAACCTCAAAAACCCTATACAGGATCTCTGTGAGTTGGAACTGACTCCACTGGTACACAACCACCACCACTACATGAGGAGACTTTATGTACAGGAATTACAGCTAATCTTCTTCCTTCCCTACTACACATTTTCACAAATGAGGTGTAACTTGAAACGTATGAAACTGAAAGTTTGTTGCATTCCTGTGTCTTGTCCCTTATCTGTTTGCCTTTCTAATACTAATTCCCAGTGATTTTCAGGATAGAACATGAATTCACAGAGTTAGGCTACATTTGGATTAAAAATGAAGTCTTCTTAAGGAGTTTGAAATGGTACATTTTTATAACTATCTGTTTGTGGTGTTGATCTTTTTTGTTGGCAAATGATTAGGTTAAATGGATTTAATAAATGGCTAACGTTAAAATCTGGCTTTAGTTGGTAAGGTGTTAATTATTTTTGGTAGTAGGGAAAAGTAGATTTTAGAGATAATATACTAGCTCACTTCATTTTGCTCTTTCTGCTCCCCTTCTCAAAAATATCACATGGAATATTCCATTCATTACTGTCTGAGAAAGTCATTACTTTGCAAGCTGCAGTCCTGAAATGGTGTAGTGGAAGAAATACTTGCTTGCATTTTTTATTGATTTTTTTTTTGGTGGTAGTTTTTTTAATATCTAAACTATAACAAACAAGGAGAAGCAGATTTAAATTTATACCGGAGAAACCTCTTGTGGCACATTTCTTCAGATGATTCTGCCATCCTTATATCCTGAAAAGAGGGATTATTGAAATAGCATCTGAAGCAGCAGTTAACTCTTATTGAGTAAATCCTGACACTTTCCACATAGGTTTTGTATGATAATTTCCAGTTCTTTAGATACAGATTACATAAAGAAAATTGTAGAGCACGTGAGACATTCTGGTTTCTTGTATTTCAGAGAGTAGAAAAATTGCTACCTCTAAGAATGGATCCTGGAGAGATCTTGTCACAGTTATAACTTCATTTATGGTTTTATTTCACAACTTTATTACTTTTCTCATTTCTAATTTTTTTTCAGTTACATAACTTAAACTAGTTTTTTCAGTAAACTGCTTTATATATAAAATATTTATTGTAATGGTAGAGTAATGGATTGCTTGTGCATTGTAACCACAAAGGTAAGTTACAGTTGCTTTCTACATTTCAATGTTTGTGACAGAATTTGAGAGTCCTTTTGCTTGTAGATGTATTTTGAAAATAAGGTGTTGTAATAATCATTGTTATATTGAAATATGTACTGGAAGTATATATTAGGATCCTTGTGGTATTCTTTAGGAAAACTAATATTCTGAAATATGTTTTAGATAGCTAAAATTAGTTTGTTGAGTGAATATTTCTTTCATTGAGATTTATAGAAAGCTTTTCATTAACAAAAGGTTTTTAAGGTCTCGATAATATTTTAATCTCCTTACACATGTACTCTCAAAGTTCTTTCTCTTTATTTTTGATCCCAAAATATCATGTTATTTGAAAGTACAATTCATTTTGAGAATATATTCTGGACTCTCTTATCTATTGCAAATACAGGTTTTGTATTTGCAAAAATCAAGCTCTGATTGTGTTGCCTTTGGAAATAATGTTGATTTGAATTTAGAATGATTAAACTTGTACAAGTACTTCTTCAAATACTTGTTTTGAAGTTTATTTTTCTTGGTGCCCTCAAAGTACAAAATACTTCACTTAATCTCTGAGTTTGGATTTTAAAATTTCTGAGCATCTGTTTGTAGACAATGTGATTATGTTGTTAAGGATTAAGGAAACTTTTATTTTTAAGGAAACTTTTATTTTTAATTTATATTACTAATGGATTGACTTACTTTTTTAGATTTTATTTCTGTACAATTAAGATGCCACAAAATGTTGTTAGATGAAATTTTTAGATTTTGAAATTATGCTTAGTTTTTAAAATAATTGTAAATTCTGAAAGCAGACTGTTATGTTATTTTCACAAGGAAATGTGGGAAATTGATAGAAATTTATTTATTTATTTATTTATTTATTTTTGCTTATTGCTCCCAGAGAGTTATAGTTCATCAGTAGGAATTTTTGATCGGTTGCAGACATACTCAGTACTCATTATCTAGTCATATTTCCTGCTTATGAGTCTTTTGTGTTCCTCTGGTTAAACTGTCTTACTGAAATATTCTTAAAGAATATTTAAAGGGTATTGAAAGCTGGGAATATAGTTGTTTCTGCCTTGTGATTTTTCCTTTTCGCATCATTCTAGTAGTAATTTCTAGTATTTTAGTAACATTATTTGGAATGATCTACCTCTTTCTCTGCCCTCCCCTCCTTGATAGATTTAAGAGTTTTGAATTTGACTCTTCCCTCATTTAGCAAAAGAGAACTACTACTGTTTGTTTTTTTAAAGTGGATGTAACCATTATCCTAATTTTATGAATTTTTATTATATAACTGTTAAGCTAAAATATAAAAAGATGTGGGTTGCAAATTAGGAATCCTAAAACCGTATTTGTAGTTACTTTTCAAAGAGCTAAATAATTGGTTCCATTATTAGAAACAAACTCTTTGAACATATTTAATCATATTTAGCAGCATGAGGAGCAAAATTCTTGATATTCTTTGCCACTAAAACAGTACAGATTCCTTCATGTTTCCAGTTTTTTCTTTCTGACCTTTAAGAGAGCTTTATGGATTTATACATGATTTAAAATTCTGGCAATATAGTTGATGTAATTTTATCATGTTAATACTGAGACACCTTTCAAAGTGAAAATTTTCATCATCCGCCTCCCCTCTCTCCTACTTGTGTAGGCACGGTGAGTTAGGTAGGCATGTTGCATCACTGCTACCATGGATACCCTTAAGAACAGGCATGTGGGTTGAACTAAAGCAATGATTAGTTTTCTTTCCCCCCCTCCCCCCGCAACTATATGTTCTTCTTCACAACGAAGACTTTAAAACATTTGCAAGTGATTAGGTTGTGAGTTGTAATGACTAAAAACATGACTGCTATTGAACTTCCAAATCATAGCCTCATTTACAGTAGGATTAGTGCCATATCCTACTTTAAGGCACCGATAATAGCTCTCCCATTCCTTTTTGATTTAACATCTTAAAGTTTCTTAGTAAAAATGAAAATTATTTCCTCTTTGAATTTTTGAAAACATTGTTTATATATTTGCCAGGGGGAAAATCCTAGTGAGCATTTCAGTCACCGCATTATTTATTATTGTTAGTGTGTTTACATAGATTTTTATGTAATTTAATCAGCCTGAATACAATAATGTTGTGGTTTTCCACGTATCATTCTAAGAGATACTCATTTTTGTGTTTGTAAAGGCTTTATGTTTGTTAGTTGTTGTTATTAAGTACCATCGAGTCGGTACCGACTCATAGCAACCTTATGCACAGCAGAACGAAACACTGCCCGATCCTGGGCCAACCTCACAGTTGTTGCCACACTTGAGCCCATTGATGCTGCCACTTTGTCACTCCATCTCGCTGGGGGTCTTCCTCTTTATTGCTGACCCTCCACCTTACCAAACATGATATCTTTCTCCAGTGACTAGTCCCTCCTGACTATATGTCTGAAGTATGAGAGACGAAGTTTGATCATTCTGCCCTCCAAGGAGTACTCTGGCTGCACTTCTTAGTTAGCTGCCTAACATGGCTGCATGTTCTTAGTTAGCTGCCTCATATATATATCAGTTGTTGTTAGTGCTGTCAAGTCAGTTTTTGTGTAGGGAGAAGCAGCTGGTTGGTTTGAACTGCTGTCCTTGTAGGTCACAGTCTAGTGCTGATCCTGTAGTGCCACACCAGGAGTTGGGGTAGAGTTAATATTGTCAAGGGACCAGGTAGAGAAGTTTGGTTTTGTTGACTTGTTACTGCTATAGGAAAATGAACTCTGAGCATACAAGGTATACCAAAAGTGATTTGGCGGGAGTAGTGTTATATAACATATGTTTTATTCATGTTATAGTGTAGTATGTATAAACTGTTTGTTGTAGTGCAATAGGTATAAACTGCAGCTAAAAACATTTTTTCCCCCATCTAGCCTAGTCTTCCTGTTTGTCCAGTAACTTCCAAGTGAGAGTTGCATAGCTTTAGTACCAGAGTTTTTTTGTTTTTTTTAGTAGGGTGACATCCTTCTTCATTTTTTGTTATACTGCTTGATGACCAAGTAGAAAATGGCCTTTAATGGAAGTTTAAGTGATAGTACTTTTAAAAATTGGGAGTAGAGGGTGCTTTCTATTCATGAGTCAACCTAGTTGTACTCTTTTTTTTTTTTAATGTTTTATTGTGAATTATGTGATAGTTTACATAGGAGAACATATTCTCATACATGACTGTCGTCATCCATCTCCCCCCTCCCTCCGGTCATCAGCAAACAGCCCCTCTCCTTCTCTGGGTCTAAAGTCCCCAGCTACTCCATCTCTCCACATCATCGTCTCTGCCTCCTAGTTGTACTCTTGATGAAGCATGGAAAGAAGAAAAAGCACTAATATTTCAGGAGATTCTTTTACACTTAGTGCCAGCTGTTGTTATTTTTATTACTTACTTGCCATACTTGAAGATCATGTTTAGTGCCATCAGGGCAACATTTTAATGTTTGAGCTGTGCATCTTTCACAGTCTTTCTAAATTAGGGAATTGTTGTAATGCTGTGGGATAAGCACTGGACTGTTTAACCTCAGTGTTGGTGGTTCAGACCCACCAGTTACTCCTTGGAAACACTGTACAGGATAGCTATGAATTGGAACCGACTCGATGGCACTTAATACCAACAACAAAATGTATTAGGAGATGCAGACCACGTGTTTGTTATTTTTGTTATCAGGACTTTTTTCAGTTCTTGTGAAGTGTATTTCTGCTTTGAAATTATTATTATACATAACAGTTTCATGTGTTTGCAACCCTTACCCTCAAATCTTTTTAACCCTCCAGATTCCAGTTTATCAATTATTTCCTCAAGGAAGTCTTAACTTAATTCCCTGTATTAAATTAGTTCTCAATGAATACTTTCTCTAAGTACGCTTTTCTAATACACAGAATATAATGGGTTTGCGTGATTATTTATTAATGAAAAATTTCCTCACTGGACTGTCAGCTTTGTAGATGTAAGACCTAGTATTTCTAATGCCTGATCAAGTATTTAGTATATGGTGGTGATGGCGGTAGTGTGACATGGAGTTGGTTCCAACTCATAGTGACCATGCATAGGGTTTCCCAGGCTGTAAAACTTTACAGGAGCAGGAAAGCCTCATCTTTCTCCCACGGAATGGCTGGTAGTTTCAAACTGCTGACCTTGAGGTTAGCAACTCCACCTTTAACAACTACGCTACCAGAGCTCCTTATCTAGTATATAGTGTTGTTGTTTGTTGTTAGGTGCTGTTCACTTGGTTCCGACTCATAGTGACCCTATGTACAAAACAATAAAACACTGCCTAGTCTTGTGCCATCCTCACAATTGCTATTATGCTTGAACACAATACTGCTGCCACTGTGCAAATCCATGTTGTTGGAGGTCTCCCTTGTTTTTAACTGACACTCCATTTTACCAAGCATGAGATCTTTCTCCAGGGATTGGTCTTTCCTCTTAATATGGCTGAAGAATGAGAGTTAAACTCTGGCTATCCTGGCTTCTAAAGAGAATTGTGGTTATATTTCTTCCAACACAGATTTGTTTGTTCTCTGGCAGTCCATAGTACCTTTAATATTCTTCTGACACCATAACTCAAATATGTCAATTCCTTTATGGTCTTCCTTACTCATTGTCCAACTTTTACATGCATATGAGGCTATTGAAAATACTGTGGCCTGGATCAGATGCACCTTAGTCCTCAAACTGACATTTTGCTCTATTTTAAAGAGTTCTTGTACAGCTGATTTGCCTAATGCAATGCACCAATTGACTGATGCTTTCTTCAGTGTTGATGGTGGATCTAAGCAAAATTTAAGTCTTTGACAAGTTCAGTCTTTTCTTTTTCTTCATTTATCTTGATGTTATTTATTGGTCCAGTGGTGAGGATTTTTATTTTCTTTACATTGAGATGCAACCCATATGGAAAGCTGTAATCTTTGATCTTCATCAGTAAGTATTTTAAGTCCTCTTCGCTTTCATTAAGCATGGTTGTCTCATTTTGCACATCCCAGGTTGTTAATGATTCTTCGTCCAATCCTGATGCCATATTCTTCTTCAGATTATTTGCTCAGCATACAGACTAAGTATAGTGCACATCTTTCCTGATTTTAAACCATTTAATGTTCCCTCACTCTTTTTGAACAACTGCCTCTTGGTCTATGTACAGGTTCCTCATGAGCACAATTAAGCGTCTTGGAGTAATCATTCTCTGTTCTCCATAGTGTGTCATGATTTACATAGTAGGAAGCCTTTTCACAGTCAGTAAAGCAAAGGTAAGCATACTTCTGGTATTAATCTACTTTCAGCCAATATCCATCTGAAGCCAGCAGTGATATACCCCTTATTCCATGTCCTCATCTGAATCTAGCCTGAACTTCTGACAGTTCTTGGCAGTGTACTTTTGCAGTGTTTTTGAATTATCTTTAACAAAATTCCACTTGCATGTGATATTAATGACATTGTCTGAAGATTTCCACATTCCATTGGCTCATTTCTCTTTGGAATGGGCACAGATTTTCCAATCAGTAAGCCAGGTAGCTGTCTTCCAGATTTCTTGGCATCAATGAGTGAGTGCCTCTGGTGCTGCTTCAGTTTATTTAAAGATTTCAGTTTGTATTCCATTAATTCCCTGTGCTTTGTTCTTTGCCAATGCCTTCAGTGCACTTTGGGCTTCTTGCTTTAGAATCACTGGCTCTTTTATTTTTAAGTTTTTATTTTGAATTGAGTAATAGTTTACATAGGAGAACATCAGTTTTACAGTCATCCTATCATATTTCATTTAATTGCAATGATTACAGTCCTCTCCATGCATCATCATTCAATAGTATTTGCTTCTGTTCCCTCTGTTTTTTATGGATGTACCCCAAAACACTTAGGAATATATAATCGTTTAAACAACCAAAGAGCACATTCTGCAAGCCTGCCTCTTGGCTGCCAGCACACAACCTTTTTCTTTTCATGAGTCTAGAGTCCTCAGCTGTTCTGGTTCTCCATTCATCACCTCTGCCTCCATCTCTGGTGTTGCTGCTTCTCTGGATAGGGGCAACACATTCCACTCCTGTTCTTTTCCCTTGATGGTTCAAAGGTCTTCTGTTTCTGGATTGTAAGATTAATTACTCCCCCTTTTTTGTTATAAAACTTTTTCTTTACAGTTGTGACAATCGCAGTTAGTCATGATAACAGTTACTCTCTATTGAATCATTAGAATCTTATCCCCATCTCCTTTTACCAGACCTGTCTAGACTAGACGAAAACTATTCAGTGGGGATTCCCCTGCACACTCTGAAACTAAACTCCCTTTTGAAAACTTGTAAGCCAGTCACTTAATGACTTTATAGTCCGTGCCCCCCCCCCCCCCCACCCACACACACACATTTTAGGAAACCAATGTTGACCATTCCTGTCAACCCTGTATAGAGTGGATGGGAATGGTAGGATCATTGGCTCTTGCTCTTGAACATATGCTACATCTTGAAATGGTTGAACATTGCCATTTCTTTTTGACACCATGACTCTGTGTGTTTTTACATCTTCTTTGGATACTTTCTGCATCATTCAGTATTTTGCCCATAGAATCCTTTGTCAATATGGCAAATCGAGGCTTGAATTTTTTTACTTCAGTTCTTTCAGCTTCAAAACTGCTGAGCATATTCTTCCCTTTTGGTTTTTTAACTTAAAATTTTTGCTCATTTCACCTTGTTATTTGACTTTGTCTTCTTCAGCTGATTTTGAAATTTTCTGTTCTGCTCTTTTGTTGTTGTTAGGTGCTGTTGAGTTGGTACTGACTCATAGCGACCTTATACACAGCAGAATGAAACACTGACTGATCCTGGGCCAACCTCACTACTGTTGCTGCGCTTGAGTGCATCGATGCTGCCACTTGGCCAGTCCATCTCGTTGGGGGTCTGCTCTTTTACCTACTTATTTCTTCCATTTGCTTTAGCATCTCTAAGCTGAAGAGTGAGTTTCGGCGGCTCTTCTGGCATCATTTTAGTCTTTTTTTTTTTTCCTTGCCTTATTAATGACCTTTTGCTTTCTTACTATATGATCTTGATGTCTTCCCACAACGCTTCTGGTTTTTAGTCATTATGTCAATGCATCAAAACTGTTCTTGAGATGACTTCTTAAATTCAAGGTAGGATATATTCAAAGCCATATTTTGACTCTCCTGGACTTGTTTTCATTTTCTTCAGCTTCAGCCTGAACTTGCATGTGAGCAATTGATGGTCTGTTTCACTGTTTGTTTCTCTGGCCCTGTTTTGGTTGATGATTTGGAGCTTTCCCACCATTTCTTTCCACAGATATCATTAATTTGATATCTTTGTGTTCCATTTGGTGAAGTCTATGTGTCTAATCATCTTTTATGTTGTTTTAGAAAGGTATTTGCAATGAAGACGTCATTGGTCTTATAAAATTCTGTTATGCGATATCTATCATCCTTTCTATCACCAAGGCCATATTTTTTTCAACTACTGATACTTCCTCAGTTTCCAACCTTTGCATTCCAGTCAGCAGTAATTATTAATACATTTTAATTTGATCAATTTCAGACTGAAAAAGTTGGTAGAATTCTTCAGTTTCACCATCCACTGGCTTTTGTGGTTGGTGCATAAGTTTGAATGGTGGTGTTAACTGGTCATCCTGGTAGGTATAAAGATACTATAGACAGCATTATACTTCAAGGTGGATATTAAAATGTTATTTTTGATGATAAATATGATGCCATTCCTCTTTAATTTGTCATTCCCAGCATTGTAAACCATGTTAATTGTCAAATTCAAAATGGCTAATATCTTTAACCATGGCAAAGACTATATTAATTGATCACAACAAAGGAGGGGGAACTAATAACAAGTCAAGTGGCAAAGTGAAGGATTGCAAAATGTTACACAGGGTTTGGCAGAAATTGATATCATTTTTATTTAGTGCATTTTGAAAATCCTTGTACATAATTGAGTTTTATAGCATTTACAATGATTCCGTTGGAATATTTTGTAATTTTTTTTTGTAATTTATAAAGTCTTGTCATCATTTTAATTATTTAACATCTTTATCTTAATATGCCTCACACTTAATCTTTGAGGATAATCATTTTGTATAAAGGATAAAAGTATATCGTCGTTTAAATGTACTAAGGACATGTTTTGCAAGCCAGCCTCATGCACGCAGACATACAGCCATACTCAGTCCATGGGCTTAGAGGCCTCAGCTGTTCTCTCCATGCCATCTATTCTGCCACCATCTGTGCTGTTGCTACTTTTCAAGGTAGGATTTCATGCTCCATTCTTGGTCTTCCTTATTGATGGTCTTGGGATTGTCTGTTCCTAAAAGGAAAGATTAACTACTCTTTTTAGTTACATGTCTATAATTACAATTATAACAATCACAGTTAATCCTGCTAACAAATACTCACAGTTGAATCATAACATCTATCACCATTATCCCCATACATTTTCACCAGATCCATCTGGATAAGAGGAAGCCTACTTACTGGGGATTCTACCTTATCCCCCTTGTTCTGAAACTAAGCACACTCATGAAAGCTTGTAAGCAAAACACTTAGTGCGTTTACGTTGTTAGGAGTCGGTCCCGACTCATAGTGACCCTGTATAGGGTTTCCGAGGCTGTAAATCTTTATGGGAGCAGAAAGCTTCATCTTTCTCCAGCAGAACGGCTGGTAGTTTTGAACTGCCAACCTTGATGTTAGCAGCCCGATTTGTGACCACTACGCTACCAGAGCTCTTTTCATGCCTTTATAACCCTCCTTTTTATAGTCAAAGTGTAAATTGCCTGTCTCTGTCAACCCATAGTGCACTGAGTCAAGAAGCTTGTTCCTTGATAAGAAGAAACAATTAGTTCAAAAGACAAAAGGACCAAGTGAACCCCAGAGACCAGAAGGAGATACCTCCTGGCTATCACTGTTGACTGTTGACTGTTGGGATGTTTTGTATTATCTCCAATGCTGTATCTATTTTGTTTGATTGTTCCTGTAGCACTTCTCTGAATTCTTCCTTGTTTTCATTGATATTTCTGTGAAACATTTGGATGTACCTATATACCATTTTCTTCTTTTTCAAGTAGTCCCAGTGTCTTATCTTCCTCAAAAGCAGTTTCTCTCTTTCATTATTGGTCGTTTTATATTATTCTCCCTGTCACCTGAGTTAGCATGTGTCTACCCTCTAGCTAGGGAACTACTCTTCCTTCCCTCCCACCCCTGGCAACCATCGAAGAAGGTTTGTTTTTCAAACTCTTACATATTTGAGGGATACATAAGTATATATAAGCCATTCTTTCTCCCTTACCTATTAGCAGCCTATGTTTCAATTCATGTATCTATGCACCAAACACTGTTGTTCCAAGGTTGTGTGTAAATCACTAATTACCTCTAGCTCATTTAGGCTGTGGCACCTCTTTGTGTCTTCACTTAGCTTCAGTAGTCTTCTGCCACCCTCAATCTTGCATATTAGCCTCCTTCTTCTTGTATATTACCCTCCCTGTCAACTGAGCTAACGTGTCTGCCCTCTAGTCAGCGAATTACTCTCCATTCCCTTCTGCCCCTGTTAACCATCAAAGAATGTTTCTTTTAGTCTAGAAAACTTTTCTTAAGCTTTTACAATAATGGTTTCATCAATATTTGTCCCTTTGTGGTTGCCTAATTTCACTTAGCACAATGTCCTCCATGTTCATCCATGATGAGGTGTTTTGCAGTTTCATCGTTATTCTTCAGTGTTGCATAGTATTCCATTGTTTATATGTACCAAAGTTTGTTTATCCGTTCTTCCATTGATAGGCACTTATGCTGTCTCCATCTTTTTGTTCATATAAATCTGCTTTGGTGAACGTTTGTGTGCATATCTCTACTACTCATGTCCTGACTCGTATTTCTTGTGGGTATATACTGATAGTGTAGTGTTTACAGTTGGGCTGCTATAATCTCAAGGTCAGCAGTTCGAAACTACCAGTGGGTCTAAAGGAGAAAAATGAAGCATTCTGCTCTTGTAAAGATATACAGCCTCTGAAACCCTATATATAGATAGGGTCTCTATGAGTTGGAACCGATTTCATGGCACATAACCACCACTACTACCACCAAGCTATTTCTATTTATAACTTTCCAGGAATTGCCATACTGTTCTTCAAGAGTGGTTGAATCATTTTATAGTCTCACCAGAAATGTATCAACATTTGTTGTTTTCTGGTTTTTGTTTTTTTTTTGGGAAGTTCACTGTTAATATTGGTGTTAGATGAGCAGCTTCTGTCTTTTATTAGTTTTTACTTACGTATGTCAAGGAGTCTTGGTAGCCAACTGCAAAGTTAGCAGTTCAAATCTACCAGCTGTTCTTTGGGAGAAAGATGAGGCTTTTTCCTCTTGTAAAGATATACAGCCTCAAAAACCCTGTGTAGGGTTGCTGTGAGTCGAAACCGACTTGATGGCCCACAACTACCACCACCACCATCACTTTACACATGTCAGAACACTTTTTCTGGTACAAAGGTATGTTAGCCAGCAGCTTTGAAAGGGATGTGTGAGACCTTTTAGCAGAAAGTCTTACTCAGTACCAAGATTTTAGAGTTTTGAATTTCTAAAGTTAAAATTTAATAATGAGAAGAAATGCTGCCCTCTAGTGTGGGCTAGTTTCATAAAAAAATGTTATTTGTCATTTTGGCTTTTAGAAAACTTGGATCCTGGAACAAACAGTGTTAGCATCTCATTTTACTTGATGAGCTGAAAGTAGTTGCTAATTTGGTGCATTACTCAAAGTTTGTATTGATAACTCATAATCAAATTAAAAATAAGTTTTGTAGGTCAAGATTATTTCTTTAAACGAATCAGTTGTAATGTATTTTCTGTTATTTGATGTATATGTAATAATTGGTATTAAATTGGGATGTAAGCTCTTTGTGTTTACTAAAAGGATACACTGCTTAAGAATGGTTATATTGGGCAAATTGTTTAATCTCTAGACTTAATATTTTTCTTTGTAAATTGAGGGAATTAGAAGAGATGATGTTTTAAGATTCCTTCCAACTTTCTTGTGTTGGAAGCTTACTGTATATGAGGTGCTGTGCTGTATATAAGAAACACTAGGAAAACAAAGATTGATAGAGTTCTTAACCTATACAGATTTCATCTACAATCAAATCTGGTCTAGTCTATTAATTTACTTATCCATGAACTCTTTCATGCTACAGTGGCAGAGTTGAGTAGTTGTGACAGAGAACAAATGGACCACAAAGTAAAAAATGTTCATTATGCAAGTAAAAAATATTGTATTTTATAGAAAATGTTTGCTGATCCTGCCTTAGATGAATTTCAGTTTAGATAGTGTAGAAGACAAATATCTGAAAAGATAAATTCAAGTGGGGTTGATTACAAGTATTTATAAAGAGCACACAGGCAAAGTGCCAGAAGTAAAGCTAGAATGTAATTTAGGAAAATAAGCTTTCTTCAGCAGTACTGTTCTTTTAGTTCAGTAATGTACTAATATATTTCAGTAATTCCTGGTGATTCCTACTTACTGTCAATTAGCAGGTGTGGTGCAGTAAATTACTTGATACGCCTCTTCTAGCTATAGTCTTTATAATGCTCACCAAATGACTGTGGGACTATGCAAGTATGGGGATTGATCAGATTTGCCATCCCAGTGTTTAAGAAGAACCATCTCAGAGGCAGAAATAGGAACTCACTAATGTCAGCAGTACTGGTGTGGCGCTGTGAGTTAATGTACCAGAATGCAAAGCCATTTGAACTACTAGCTCGGTGGTTCAAGCTCACCCAGTCACTCCTAGGAAACCCTATGCAGGGTCGCTATGGGTTGGAACCAACTCGATGGACTTAAAAAAAAACAGCAACTGTCAGGAAAGAAGAAATAGAATCGGGCACATCTTTTGAACCCCAAGATTCCTGAGTACTGAATCTCCCTGATCCAGCAGACAGAGATATCTGACACCATAAAAGCAGCACTAGCAGAGGCAGTAAGTGAGTGCCAAGACAGAATGGTTGGCTTCCTGGCCCACAGAGCAAAAAGCTGATTGCCTGGGAAAACAAAGACTGATAGAGTTCTTAACCTATACAGATTTCATCTACAACCAAATCTGGCTTAGTCTATTAATTTACTAGGTAGGAAAGTCACTTGCTTATTGGTTGCTCCAGGCACTGCATCAGGGAATCTAGTTTTGCTGACACACACAGCAAGATCTGAGCACCTGTGGACTGAGGCTTGCCCTTTGGTCATTTATCAGCAATGCTAAAAGAGCTTTTAACATGGCCTGGGTGTGGGTGTAAGGCAGAGGTCAAGGGGCTGTGGGCAGAAGAGACTGAGGTGTACTTTAGAGGCATACTTGCAGGCGTAACTATGACAGAATAGACACTGGATTGAAGAACCTGTATCCTGAGTATTTCTGATTCTTAATAACTTCACTATAATTTAAAAATTATGTTAATTGATTTTTTACCCGCTGACCTCTGCCTAATAGGAATTGGCTTTGCGCTGATGTTGAGTTTGATTCTACTTCTCTTTTGTGAAGTCACTGGAGGTCAGATGGCACCCCATGCCATTGTTACAACAGTCATCCTGATCTACAGTCTGGTTATTATCCTAGTTGGTGGTGGTTGCTTAGATTTATGCATTTTGTTTTTACTTAGATTTGTGCATTGAGGTGAATTTTATAAATATGCAACTCAGTGACTTTGTATATCTATATAATCACTACCCACATCAAACTATAAAACACTTCTAGTATCCCAGAGGACTCCTTTATGTCATAGATAGTACAGTGGGAGAAAGACCTGGCCATCTGCTTCTGTTAAGATTGCAGCCTAGAAAACCCTTTGGGGAAGTTACATTCTTTTTTTTTTTTTTTTTAATTTAAGGTTTTTATTGTGGATTGAGTGAAAGTTTACAGGGCACATCATCAATTTCACGTTCAACAATTCATATAACTTGTTTCATTATATTGATTATAATCTCTTTCCCCCCCTCCCCCCATACCATCAGTTAAAAGTATTTCTTTGTATCCACTTTAGCTTTTTAAAAAACACACAAACAGAAAAACCCACTCAGGCATATATTATAATTTACATCTCCAAAGACCACATTCTGCAAGTCGGCTCCTGGTCACCAATTCTTAGTCCTTCTCTTCTTAGTTGATAAATCTAGAGTCCTCAGCCGCTCCCCCTCTCCATGCCCCATCTCTGCCTCCGTCTCTGGCACTGCTGCTTGGGGAAATTACAGTCGGATCACTTGGTGTTACTATGAATCAAAATTGACTAGACAGCACCAACAATAATAGATAGCATATCCTACCCCCAGAGTTAATTGATTTTTTACCTATATCATTGAGCATCAGTTTTGGACTTGTTTAAATGGAATCACATAGTCGTATATAGTTACATTAGGCTTTTACAAAAATCAGTATGTAAAAAAAAAAACAAAAACAATCAGTATGTATACTGTTGCATGTCTATCAGTAGATTGCTCCTTTTTACTGCTGTGTTAGACTCCATTGAATGATGACTACACTACAATTTTTTGTGCATTCTCCTGTTGTTGACATTTAAGTTGTGTCCAGTGTTTGACTGTTGTGAATAAAGCTACTTATTCATTGAACATTTTGGTACAAATCTTTTTGTAGACATATACATTAATTTCTCATGGGTTCTAAATTCATCTTGTAAAGTGCTTACTAGAAAATTTTTGTTTCATGGGACAAAGTGGAAGAGGAACCAAAGACATTTTTACATTACCAATTTACATCGTTTCATAAGTCCTGTAATTAATGCAGCCTACAATTAAAATTTTTTGGTGTCAGTACTTACTGATGTTGGATGACCAGAGGGCTTTGTTGAAAGTTCTGATAACAGGTGTAAGGAAAGAATGTTGTTGTTTGTTGTCGGCATGATTCTATCTCATAGCAACCTTTTGTACAGCAGAATCAAACACTATCTGGTTCTGTGCCAAACTCACAATTATTGCAGCCACTGTGCCAGTTAATCTTGTTGAGGGTCTTCTTTTTTCCACTGACCTTCTACTTGACTAAGTATGATGTCCTCCGAGGACTGGTCCATCATAATTTCATGTCCAAGATATGTGAGATGAAGTTTCAACATCCTCACTTCTAAGGAGCAGTTTGACTGTTCTTTCCAGACAGATTTGTATATTCTTCTGGCAGTATATATTCAGTATTCTTCGCCAACACTCTAATTCAAAATATAGATTCTTCAATCTTCCTTGTTCATTTTTCACCTTTCACATGTATATAATAACGTGATTGAAAATACCATGGCATAAGCAAGGCGTATCTTAGACCTCTAAGTGACATCTTCTCTTTTTAACACTTTAAAGAAATCTTTTGCAGCATGTTTGCCCAGTGCAATCTGTCATTTGATTTCTTACTGTGTCTCCCATAGGGGCACTGTTTGTGGATTCAAGTAATTGAAATCCTTTTCTCTATTTATCATGATGTTGCTGATGGTTGGTCCAGTTGTGAGGATGTTTGTTTTATGTTGAGATGTAATCCATACTGAAGCCTTGTAGTCTTTGATCGTCATCATCAGTAGATGCTTCAGATCGTTTTAGTTTAACAATGAAACCCACTTTACTACCTTTAATTTGATTCTGACTTACAGCCACCCTGTTTCTGAGGTTGTAAATATAGATGGGAGTAGAAAGCTTTAACTTTCTCCTGTGGAAATGCTGGTAAGTTTGAACCAACAACCTTACAGTTAGCAGTCCAGTGCTTATCCCACAGTGCCACCAGGGCTCATATCATTTGCACATGGTTGATGGTTATGTGCAGTGGAGTGGAGTCGATTCTGACTCATAGTGCCCCTGCATAGGGTTTCTGAGCCTTTAAAAATCTTTCTACCCTGGAATGGCTGGTAGTTTGGAATTGCTGCCGTGTAACAACTATGCTACCATTTGTGCATAGCAGGTTAATGAGTCTTCTTATTCTGATGCCTCATTCTTTTTAATATAGTGTAGCTTCTCAGAAAATTTGTTCAGCATACAGATTGAATAAGTATGGTGAAAGACTATAACCCTGACATATACCTTTTCTAATTTTAAACCAGGATCTGACAAGGTTGGAGTGCTAGTGTGACAGTGCAGGATAATGCACTGGATCGCAAGGTCAGTGGTTCAGACCCACCAGCCGCTCCTCTGAAACCCTATAGAACAATGCCAAAATACATGATTTTCTATTTTGTGCTTTATATAAAGTATTAAAGAACACTGAGATTAGACCAGTGCTCTTTCCTTTTCAAGAAGCTTGAATAAATCTATTCAACTACTAACGATATACTGGATATGTCACTGTTGGTAAGTGCTGTTGTGTCAATTCTGACTCTAGTGATGTTGTATAAGGTTTCAAAGTTGGTATGTTTGTATCACTGACCTTTGGGTTAGCAGTTCGGTGTTTTTCCTATAATGCCACATTAGGACTTCAGATATGCTATGGTGGTGGTGGTTATGTTCCATGGAGTCGGTTCCAACTCATAGTGACCCTGCACAGGGTTTCCAAGGCTGTAAATCTTCAGAGGAGCAGAAAGCCTCATCTTTCTCCTTCAGAGTTGCTGGTAGTTTCAGACTGCTGACTTTGAGGTTAGCAGCCCAATTCATATCCACTACGCTTTAGATATGCCATAATACTTCTTAATTTCATTTATTACACTTTTTACTTTTAGAATGTCTGCTCCTTTTCAGAGATTCTATTTTTATTTTAAATTCTTCAATATTGTGTCCCTCTGTACATCTTTTTATCTGTATATTCTTGTGTGTATTTAAAATAGCCATTAAAAGTTCTTTTTTGGTATTTCTATCAAAGATGATATCTGCCTGCTGAGTCTAATTTTTATTTTTCTTTTCTTCATTTATGTTTTTCTATTTTTCCTCAACTCTTGAGATATTTGATTTATGTGCTTTATATAATATGTAAAAGAACTTCTGAGGTTGAACCAATGTTCTTTTCTCAGGAAGCTACAGTTAAGCTATCCAGTTAATAATTGAGTTTGCTTGCTTGGTTGCTGCCCTAGTTACTTTCAGCTCACTTCTGTTTTCATATTTCATAAGGGCTAGATTGGTCCAGTACATGTGATACATCCTTCACAACTAGTAAGCTTTAGGATCTAAAAACTCTTAAGACTGCAAAATTGTTTCACTGTTTTTCCGGCCCAGTTCCCAGACTCTTACACTGCTGTTTTTTTTTTTAGGAAATGTCCCATAAGGGAAATCTAGTATGGGGGGGGGTGGGGAGAGTATTAAGCTTTCCATTTCATATTCTTCCAGAATCCAACTTGTCATGCCAATCCCACATGGTGGTTAAAAACGTTTTGGTTTCTCCTTACTCCAGGAGAGTTCCTCAATTTATATCAGGTCCAATCCTTTGCCCACCTGGAATTACACTCTCTGAAATACCTCAGTTAACTAAGTGGCCTCTTTCAAATTATTCCCGTGGAGTGACTGGTAGATTCGAACTGTTGACCTTGTGGTCAAAGGCTTATCTTTCTTTGGAATTTAATTTCTTTAGACTAATTTATGTTCAGAAATTTCCATTGTTTTTTCTTTTTAAAATTAAACTTTTTGTATTCAGATAATTGTATATTCAGATAATTGTATGTAGACATTTGTAAGAAATAATATATATTGATCCCAGTTTCCTCCAGTGATAACTGTTGTACAATATCATAACAAGAATATTGTTATGGATACAGTAAGATAAAGAACATTGCCATCACCACAAGGATTCTTCATGTTGTGTTTTTAAGGAATAGCCATTTTCCACCTGCTCTATTCCCTTTTTAAGCCTGTGGAAGCCACTAATCTGTTCTCCATTAACACAATTTTGTTATTTTAAGTATGTTGTGTAAGTGGAGACTTAACCATATGAAACCTTTTGGAATTAGCATTTTTCACTCAGTGTGATTGATCTTATGGAGATTAATCCAAAAAATTTTTGTTGAATTTATCAAAAGTTCTTTTTGTTGTCCTGGTGTGGCGCTTTAGGATAATCACTGGACTGCTAACCACAAGGTCAGTGGTTCAAACCCAAACAGCCGTTCCTTGGAAAACCTATACAGGGTTACTATGAGTGGGAACTGACTCAACATTACTTAGCAATAACAGCAAGTATACCATAATATAGCTGTACCACGGTTTAACCATTCACACATTTAAGGACATATGCATTGTTGTCAGCTTTTGGCTGTTATGAATAAAGTTTCTTAAGTATTCATCTACAGGCTTTTGTATATAACAGTCTTTATTACTTTGGATAAATGCCCAGAAGTACAATTTCTGGGCCATATGGTCTTTCCGGTTTTGTAAGAAATTGCCAGGCTGTTTTCCACAGTGACAGGGCCATTTTACCTCCCCACTACCAATGTATAAGTGATGTTGTGTCTCTACATTCTTTCCAAAATTTGGAGTTGTTGTTATTTTTTATGTTAGCTGTTTTAACAGGTGTGTAGTGATGTCTCATTGTGGTTTTAATATACAACACACCTGTGAAAATGGCTAATATAAAACATGTTGTTGTTGTTAAGTGCCGTGGAGTCGGTTCCGACTCATAGCGACCCTGCATAGGGTTTCCAAGGCTGTAAATCTTTACGGGAGCAGAACGCCTCATCTTTCTCCTGCGGAACAGCTGGTAGTTTCAAACTACTGAACTTGCGGTTCACAACCCGATTCGTAACCACATTTGTTGTTATGTGCCATCGAGTCGGTTCCGACCCATAGCGACCCTGTATAGGGTTTCCGAGGGTGTAAATCTTTACGGGAGTAG
>NW_006408648.1:8792092-8800538 GCF_000296735.1 Chrysochloris asiatica | reverse complement strand
ACATATTGTCAGGAGGGACCAGTCACTGGAGAAGGATATCATATTTGGTAAGGTGGAGGATCAGAGAAAAAGAGGAAGACCCCCAATGAGATGGATTGGTCAAGTGGCAGCATCGATGGATTCAAGCATGGAAACAGTAGTGAGATTGGCCCAGGATTGGTCAGTGTTGCGTTCTGCTGTGCATAAGGTCACTGTGGGTCGGTTTCGACTCGATGACACCTAACAACAACAATAGTGGAAATACACGAGCAGACACATGCGCTGACTGGTGACCACGTTGGTCACGGATCTGGGGAAGTGAGGGAAAAATAGCAATGAAGCTGCGAGCTAAGTCCAACTACATTCAATACACTCCTGTGAACCTGAGTGTAGACCTGGTTGGCCAGCAGTTTGGCAAGACCTGGGGACTCCTGGGCCCAGACTCAGTTACACAGCCACAGAGGACTAGAGTGGAGTGAAGTGTCTGACTGATAAGAAGAGAAGGCATATGCACAAGAACACCCACACTTGCAGATAATATCCACTTGACCTGGCTTATGCCTTCTCAACTAGAAGAAAAAAGAGGAAAAAAAGAGTAATCTGATACAATTTGATGAACTTGGCCTACACTTATGGATGCAGTAGATGAAAAGAGGAAACAGATCTTTACAATGAGGATCATTCCCACCCCCTCAATACACAGGGTAGACAGGGATGTACAATTTGCACACTGGCTACCCAAGGGGGGGGGGAAGGGCTACAAAGACAAGAAATGACTGACAAGCTTTCAGGAGGGAGCCTAGATCCAGAGGACGTGGACTTAGCTCGCAGCTTCATTGCTGTTTTTCCTTCACTTCCCCTGATCCGTGACCAAACGTGGTCACCAGTCAGCACACGTGTCTGCTCGTGTATTTCCACTGAGTCATAGTCTTGGAAGGGGGTTTGCCCTGAGGGGACCCAACTGCTTGCCTTGATGTCTCCTGGGTGAGCAACTCCCCCCCCCTCTTTTTTAATGTTTTATTGTGAATTATGTGATAGTTTACATGGAAGAACGTTAGCTTTACATTCATCCTATTGTATATTGTTTCATTGCCATGATTACAATCCTCTCCATGCATCATGCATACTTGCTTTAAAAAAAACACTTTAAAGATGTCTCTTGCAAAAATTTTCCCAATGAAACACATCATTTGCTTTCTTATCTGCTGTTCCTGTAGGTGTTTATTGTTCATCCAAGTCAAATGAAATCCTTAACAGTTTCTGTCTTCATTATAATGTTGTGGATTGGTCCAGTTGTGAAGATTTCTCATTTCTTTATGTTGATGTGTAATATGTTCTGAAGTTTGTAGTCTTTGGTCTTCATCTATAGTGCTTTCAACTAGCAAGGTTGTGTTATGTACATAATGTATGTTGTTAATGATACATTAGGGTGTTCTTCATTTAGTCCAGCTTTTTGAATTATTTGCTCAGCATACAACTTGAATAAGTATGATGAAAGGATGCAACCCCTGACACACAGATATCCTGATTTTAAACTATTTGGTATCCCCTTTGTCCTGTTCAAATGACTGCCTCTTGCTTTGTGCACAGATTCTGCATGAGCATAGTTAAGTGTTTTGGAATTCCCATGCTTCACAGTGTTAGCCATAATTTGTTATAATACAGATAGATACTCGAATGCCTTTGCATAAGCAATAAAACATAGGTGTTGTTAAGTGCTGTTGAGTCGGTTCCTCCCCATAGTGACCTTGTATAGGGTTTCCAAGGAACAGCTGCTGAGCTTGAACCACCTACCTGGCGCAGGTTCAAATGACTTTGCAGTCCAGTGCGTTAGTCCACAGTGCCACACAAAATCTTTATTCCCTGGTTCTGTTTTAACAATTGCTTCTTCATTTATGTACAGGTTCTTTATGAGCATAATTAAATGTTATCCATAGTTGGCCATGATTCACACAACCGAATGCCTTTGCACTGTCAATAAAACACAAGTAAACCTCTTTCTGGTATTCCCTTGTTCCACATCGATGCACTTTTGTATCTGACTTGAAATTTTATCAGTTTCCTGTTGATATACTGTTTTAAATTTATCTTCAGGAAATTTTTACTTAGTGTGATACTAATGATATTGTTCCATAATTTCCACGTTCTGTTGGATCACCTGTCTTTGAAGTGGGCATGAATATAGGGTATAGACCTCTTCAAGCTGGTTGGCCCCGGTAGCTGTCTTCCAAATTTCTTGGCATAGATGTATGAATGCTTCTAGTGTTGCTTACGTTTGTTGAAACATCTCAGTTGGTATTTTGTAAATTCTGGAGCTTTCAGTGCAGTTTGGACTTCTTCCTTCAGTGTTTTTGGTTCTTGATTGTAAGCTACCTCCTTAAATGGTTGAAGGTCAACCACTTCTTTTTGGTACAGTAACTCTGTATTCCTTCCACTTTCTGTTGATGCTCCTTATCTTGTTCAACAGTTTGCCCATAGACTTCTTCAATAATGGAACTTGAGGCTTACATTTTTTTCTTCAGTTCTTTTAACTTGAGAAAAGCTGAGCATGTTTTTCTGTTTTAGTTTTAGAACTTCAGGTCTTTTCACATTTCATTATAATGCTTTATTTTCTCAAGCGCTCCTTTGAAATATTTGCTTCAGAAGCTCATCATTTGGCATTAGTAGTTTGTATGTAAATTTGAGTAATTGTTTTATTAACTGATCTTCTGTAAAAGCATATGAATAGTGCCCTATCACTGACAGGATATATCTTATAAGGTACTTTTTTTTTTCTTTTCCAAGTTTTTATTGTGAATTGAGTGAAAGTTTACAGGGCAGATCATCAAATTTACATTCAACAAATCATAGACCTTGTTTCATTACAATGATTATAATCCCCTCCATGTACCATCAGTTATAACAGTATTTCTCTCTATTCACTTTAGCGCTCTCTCTTTTTTTTTTAACCCTCAGCATATATAATAATTTACACCACCAAAGGGCACATTTTGGAAATCTGCCTCCTGGCAATCAGCTCTCAGTCCCTCTCTTATGAATCTAGAGTCCTCAGCTGATCCCTCTTTCCATGTTCCCATCTTTGCCTCCATCTCTGGTGTTGCTGCTTCTCTGGATAAGGTCTTGCATTCCGTTTGCTCTTCTCCCTTGATGGTACTAGGGTCCTCTGTTTCTGGACTGTAAGATTAACTACTCCCCCATTTTTGTTATGAAACTTCTACCTTTACATTTGTGACAGTCGCAATTAGTCATGATAACTATTACTATTGAATCATAAGAATCTTATCCCCTTCTCTTTTAACCAGACCCATCTAGACAAGATGAAAACTATTCAGTGGGGACTTTCTTCCCCCACACACTCTTAAACTAAAACTCTCTTGAAACCCTGTAAGTCACTTCGTACCTTTATTGTCCCTCATTTTAGGTAACCGGTATCTAAGTTGCCCATCCCTATCTACCCTGTGTACTAGAGAGGATAGAGTTGATACTTGCTGTGAAGACTCCTTTACTCTCTCGTTGGTTTGTGGAGTCCTGGTGTGTCACTGTGGGTTAATGCGCCAGACTGCAAGATCGGTGGTTCAAGCTCACCAGCTGCTCCTTGGAAACCCTATACAGGGTTGCTATGGGTCAGAATCAACTCGACGACACTCAACAACCACAACAATACTCTCATGAGTATAGGTCAAGTTCATCGAATTGTAGCAATTTATCCTCATTTATATTTCAGTCTAAATAACACCTCTTTAAAGAGAGACACTCTCTTAAGTACGAGTTATACTTTTTCTGACAGTACCCTACTGCTTTGCTTTCCTTTTTAATGCTTATCACTTTTTGTTTATTTTGCTTAATTTGGAAATCAGTTTAGAAAATAAAATTTTATATGACTTATTTTGAATGAAATTTTTGAGTATTTTTAATAAGAAGAAAAGAGAAACCTGGTATTTCCAGTTTTGGGCAGTCTTACATTAAAAAAAAAAATGGGGGAGGGATCAGATAATGTGGCTTTGAGGTTTGTCCTTAAGTGAAATCTCAATTTACATAGCATTATGTTCATTTGACACCCTTCCAATGGCCAAGCTGTCTAAGCGCTGAACTGCAGGCCCAGTGGTTCAGGCTCACCAGCTGCTTCTCAGAAACCTTCTACAGGGTTTCTATCACTCATCTGTCAGTTTGTAGTGGCTTGTGTGTTGCTGTGATGCTGGAAGCTATGCCACCAGTGTTTTAAATGGCAGCAAGGTCACCCATGGTTGACAAGTCTCAGTGGAACTTCCAGAGCAAGACAGACTAGGAGGACAAAGAGGTGGACTACTTCTGAATCCTTAGCCACTGAAAACCATATGAACAGCAGTGGAATATTGTCAAATGCAGTTATGGAAGATGGGAGCCCTTCATGTTGAAAGGCACTCGAAATATGACTGAGAAAGAGGTGTCTCCTTAAAGTAGAGTTCACTTTACTGGTTTGGATGGAGCAAAGCTTTTGAGACCTTAATTTACTGATTAGGCACAACTCAAAATGAGAACAGCTACAAGCATCTAGTAATAATCAGAAGGTAGACTGTATGAAGTATGAATCCAAAAAATTTCAAATTGTAAAACAAATGTAATGTAGTGCATGAAGATTGATATCTTAGACATTGATGAACTGAAATGGACTGGTATTTGCCGTTTTGAATTGGGCAGTTACATGGTTTACTATATCACAAATGACAAATTAAAGAGGAATGGCATTACCTTCATTGTCATTGTCAAAAGAACATTTTAATAGAGCTATCTTGAAGTATAATGTCTGTGATAGGGTAATATCCATATATCTATTTTGATAATTGGAGTCCTGGTGTGGCAGGTGCTGTGGGTTAATGCACTGGACTGCAAGGTCGGTTTGTACCACAAGGTCAGCGGTTCAAGCTCACCAGCTGCTCCTTGGAAACCCTATATGTGGTCAGCATGAGTCAGAACCGACTCAATGGCACCATACACACAACAACAAAAGTTTTGGTAATTGGAGTCCTGGTGTGGTGCTTTAGGATAAAACACTGGACTGCAAGATTGGGTTTGAATTACAAGGTTCAAACCCACTGGCTGCTTCTCAGAAACCCTAGGGTTGCTCTGAGTCGGAACCTACTAGAGAGCACTTCACATTTTGATAATTTGGAGCACAGTGGCTCTAGGATAAACACTGTTCTGGGAACCACAAGGTTTGAGCCAATAAACTGCTCCTTAGGAGAACAATGAGACCTGCCTACGGAAAAATTTACAGCCTCACAAAACCTATACAACTTATAGTTGGAACCATCTTGACAGCATTTTACAACAACAACATATTGATAATTGAGAGCGCAGTGGCTCTGTAAAAGAAGCACTGGACTAAACCACAAGGTCAGTGGTTCCTGCCTACCAGCCGCTTTGTGACAGAAAGATGAGGCTTTCCACTCCGACAAAGATTTACTGAGTCGGAACTGCCTCGGAGGTACTTCTTGACAACATACTGATAATTTAAGTTTAAATCTACCATCTGACTATTTGTTTTTTATTTGTCTCACCTGTTCTTTTTTCTTTTACTGGCATTGTTTGCCTTGTGTTTTATTTTATGATTCTATTTTATCTTCAACTATTGAGTCCTGGTTTGGCTCTGTAGGATAATGCTCTGGACTGCAAGGTTGATTTGAACCACAAGATTGGCAGTTCAAATTCACCAGCTGTTCCTTAGGAACCCTATGCTTTGTTTCTGTGAGTTGGAAATGACTTTATGTCATTTTAACAACAACACTGTCTTATTGCTATTCCTGTTTGCTTAATTTTTTTTTTTCCCCCAAGACTTAAGAGGTAAGATTCACAATATACATCTCTAAATTATAGTCTGTTGTCTGCTGTCAAATTAGTTCTGACTCAGAGCAACCTTATATAGGTTTTCCAAGGAGTAGCTGGTGGATTTGAACCACCGACCTTGGAGTTAGCAGTTCAGTGCTTATCCTACCGTGCCATATCAGGACTTCTATCATAGTTTACCTGAAAATATTATACCATTTGATATATTAGAACCTACAATTTCTATATCCCCTTCCCTTTCTTTGTTCTACTTATTATAGATATTATTTATATGTATAGTATAAACTTTATATAACATTATTATTTTGCTTTAAACAGAAAGTTATCTTTTAAAAAATTTAAGAATTTAAAATAGACTTCTTTAATATTTACTCATATGTGCTGTTTTTGGTGGTCTGCATTATTTCTATTTATCTAACTTTCCATATTGGTATCTTTTTTTTCTAACAAAGAACTTCTTTAACATATCTTTTAGTGCATTTCTTCTGTGTTTAAGTCTCTCAGTGTTTTATGGATTTGCAGTTGGTTGTTGTAGTGTGCCTTGGAGTCAGTTCTGACTTACAGCACCTTAACATGTCAGAGTCCTGGTTCTGTGGGCAAAGCACTGGACTGCAAAGTCGTTTGAGCCACAAGGTCAGCACTTCAAACTCAACCAGTTGCTTCTTGGTAAGAGTCTGAACTGACTCAACAGCACTTAGTAACAATACCATGCCAAGTAGTACTGTCCTACATGGTTTCCTAAGTTGCAATATTTATAGAAACAGATTACCAAGTCTTTTTTCTTGTGGAGCACTTGGTGGGTTTGAACCATCAAGCTTCTGGTTAGTAGCTGAATACTCAAGTATTGTGCTCCTGAGCACGATTTACTTTTTATTGTCATAGTTTACACTTAAACTATCCTTTTAAGTTTTATTATGTTTGATTTGCAACTATTTATCCTCTGTGGCACAACAGTTAAGCATTTGGCTGCTAACCAAAAGGTAGGCTGTTTGAACCCACCCAGCAGCTCTATGGGAGAGATTTGGCTGTCTGCTCCCATAAAGACTAACAACCTAGGGAAACCTATGGGGCACCTGACAGTAACAACCTATCCAAGGTAATCGGACTTCAGAGCCCGTTACTTCATAAATGGTTTCAGAATTTTAACGAAAATTGTTCTCCCTCTCTCCCTTCTGTATAAAATGTTTTTAAGTCTGAATCGGACAGACTAGGGAATTCTGATTAACAGTGTCCTGGGACAAGTTTGGAATTAGAATATTGGTGATAGAGATCTTGCCTTTTGACTCACTATCTCTGGAGGTAGCAGCGTATTCCTTTCCACAGAAATGTTTCTTATTAAGTTAGGTTAGCAAGGTCTTTGAGTTAAAATATATGAACTGACTAGTTTAGTTGTACAAAATTCTTCAGTCTTCATTAACAATCATCTTGATAATTCTCTAACAAAAATTTATAGTATTTAGGAAACTGCAAGTAGAATGAAAGAAAGAAAAAATAATTATGTAGAAGAAGCAGTACATATTCCTTTTACTATGATTTAACCTCTCATTGGCAGTGTACCTCTTAAATTTAAAGAAAAACATAAATTACAGTGAAGCTAAGGCAGAGATTATATGTGTAAGATTTTAAATATGAAATACTCTTTAAGATGATTTCCATAGTATTTTATTTGTTCCTTTGAAATTTCGTAAAGCTCTAAAGCACAGGAAGTCATCTTGGAAGAGTGAAAAAATCATTGATATATGAGTATCAGTAAGTGTTATGTGACGTAGAGTCAGTTTTGACTCAGGCACCTTGTGTAGGGTTTCCAAAGAGCAGCTGGTGGATTTGAAATGCTAACTTTGTGGTTCGTAGTTCAGTGCTGATCCTACACCACATACAGGATTGTAACTAAAACATTAAAATAGGTTCAATAACATTTCCACAGATTTTAAGTTATTTTGATGCATCAGAAAATGTTTTTATCTCAGACATTTTACTGTCCAAGTTTGTGCTATTGTTCTGCTTAGTTTTGTCAAATAATTGATTTTATAATTGCTTTACATGGTTTAGAGACAGGAATCAAACCACAAAATACAAGCATGTGAGGTACTCACTTTACCACTAAACAATTTCTTTAAAGCACTCCAGAATGTTTAGTAATATAGCAGGAAAGAATTGTACTGGCTATTCTCTGGGCTCACCTCTTAATTTGAACAATGTAATGAGTTCCTTGCTACTGCATGTGGCCCTTCCCCCAGAGCAACCAGCATATATTTGAGCATAGTGGCTCTGTTTGACTTGTATTTTTTTGTCACAGAGGAGTTTTTAGTGCTCACACTGCTGCAGGTAGAGTTCTATGGAGAATCTGGCTGGATTAATTAATTCCAATCATAATATGTTAAATTTATCTCTGTTGGGGTGGAAATAACTGAAGACTATAACATTTTAATATAAATTGTTTAAATAGAATAGTCTGGATCTTAGATTAAATGTTCTGGACAGTCAGCAAGCAACATTTACCAAGGCATTTTTTAGAATTTCAGTATTGAATAAATTCAAGTGCTCAGGGTCTGAAATATGTCCCCTAGTATCAAAAACTCTCTGGTAGCGTAGTGGTTACGAATCGGGCTGCAAACCTTAAGGTCAGTGGTTCAAAACTACCAGC
>NW_006408648.1:8790840-8791992 GCF_000296735.1 Chrysochloris asiatica | reverse complement strand
GTAAATCTTTACGGGAGTAGAAAGCCTCATCTTTCTTCCGCGGAGCAGCTGGTAGTTTCGAACCACTGACCTTAAGGTTCGCAGCCCGATTCGTAACCACTGTGCTACCAGAGCTCCTTTCGTAACCACATAGTGGCACTTAATTATATAGTCTATTGTACTAATCTTTTGTTAAGAGCAGAAAGATTCATTTTTCTCCTGTGGACCTGTTGGTAGCTTCGAACTGTTGACCATGAGATTAGCACCCCGACTTGTAACTACTACACTATCAAAGCTCCTTTTTGTCAGTTGTTTTTAAGTGCCACCGAGTTGGTTCCGACCTATAGTGACCCTGTATGAGCTTTCCAAGGACCAGGTGGTGAGCTTGAACTGCTGACCTTACGGTTCAAACCAACTTTGCAGTGCAGCTCATTAATCCACACACCACGCCAGGTCTATGTCAGTAGTCATTTGCAAATATTTTCTCATAGTCTACAACTTGTCTTTTTTATTCTGTTAGTGTAGGGTCTTTAACAGAGCAAAAAATTAGTTTTTATGAAGCTTAGTTTATCAATTTTCCTACTTTTGATGTCAAACCTAAGAACTTTTTGTCTAGCCCTACTTTCTGAAGATTTTCCTTTTTTTTCCCTCCTAATAGTTTTACGTTTAAGTCCTTGATCTAGCTTGAGATTTTTTTTATACGGTGCAGAATTTAGGATGAGGTTCTTTCCTTTTTTCAACTTCTGGTGGTAGTGGTTATGTGTTGTCAAGTTGGTTTGGACTAATAGTGACCCTGCATAGGGTTTCCAAAGAGAGGTGATCCAACAGAATGCGGAAATCATTGAGCAATCTCTTTGATAATGCATGTGAGTAAAGTTTTGCTAAAGGTAATACAGAAACGGCTACAGTCATGCATTGACAGAGAACTGCCAGAGGTTCCAGCTGGATTCAGAAGAGGCCGTGGAACTAGGGATATCATTGCTGATGTCTGATGGATCTTGGCTGAAAGCAGAGAATGTCAGAAAGATATTTACCTGTGCTTTATTGACTATACAAAGGCTATCAATTGTGTGGATCATGACAAGCTATGGACAACATTGCGAAGTATGAGTATTCCGGAACACTTAAATTGTGCTCATGAGGAATCTGTACCTGGACCAAGAGGCAGTTGTT
>NW_006408648.1:8770545-8781255 GCF_000296735.1 Chrysochloris asiatica | reverse complement strand
GACTCGATGGCACATAACAACAACAACAACGTTATGCCACTGTGAAGTAGCATGCGTAACAGCACAGTATTATTCGTAATGGTTGCAAGTAAGGTGGGTTTGATTGAATACTACTTCCTAAAAAAGCTTAGTTTTAAAATCCAATAGCATTTCAAAAAGAAATAATTGTAATTCAGATTATAGTTTGACTTTAATTCATAGTATATAATTTCTTGTCCTTTTTGTGTCAGTACACAGTGAAGAATTAGTCTGTGCACAGTGAATGTGTGTTGGAAAAGGTTTTGATTTTTATGTAAAATATCATTAATGAAAATTAATTATTGATTTGGCTTTTATGTTTTGTCCCTATGAAGAATTAAGTATACAGGAAACACTATTGGTATGTAGGACTGGATAGGCCTTTTGATGGAAGAAATGGTTGATGGCAGGCTTTATGTTTAAGCGAATCCTGTAGGATTGGTAATTTTGGTGCTAAATTACAAGTTAACATTTAAATTGTGTAGAGGGGAAGAACAGATTTAAAACAAAACAAACAACAGAAGCAACATAGTCCTAACCAGCCCCCTATAAATGAAATGGTGGTTATGTTAATTTAGATAAAGTGGCAGCATCAATGGGCTCAATCCTGGCAACAATTGTGAGGTTGGCCCAGGATCGGGCAGTGTTTCGTTCTGTTGTGCGTAGGGTCGCTATGAGTCGGTACCGACTCGATGGCACCTAATATAACAAAATATAAAGAAAATAAAAAAGTTTGCCTTTAAAATAAATTTTAATATAAATTATTAAATGGCATAAATAAATGATATATATTTACTTTCTGTGATAGCAAAAGCAACATGGTATTATATCATGTAAAAACAGGAAAGCTTTCTAATGACTAGTATTTGGGAAATACTTATTCTGAAATACTGTTTTGAATGAAACATTTTCCTTCTATTTTATAAGGCTAAAACTTGATATGAAGTGGTCTCAAGTTGCTAGTTGATGAAAATAATCATACTGAAACAGTTGTATGCATTTATGACTGCTTTTCTGGCCACCTCTCCCCCACACTTTAATTTCCTTGCAGTGTCAGATCATTTTTATGTTCTTAAGAGTTCAGAAATTTTCTGAAATTTAAAATAGAAATGGTTATGCAAGAAAAATATGTTGTTTATAGAAATAGATTTTTTATAAGTTTAACGTTCATGTTAGCCGCTGAACTGTGGGGCTAGTGTAAAATTCATCCGCCTGGTCTAAATAATTTAAGTCACATTTTTCTTTCACTGAGTGTTAAATGTGCTACTACATATACACTATATGTTTTAGGATTGCATTTAAATTTTTAAAAATAAAATTTTATAAAGTCAATTACTGAAAATGTTTTCCTTTTATATAGAAAAATTTTAAGTGTTTACGAGGTATGTGAAATGTTTTAAAATGCTGTCCTTATCATAGTCAGATTGAGAAACTTGCTAAGTAACATGGAGTCTGTTTCAACTCCTAGTAACCCTTAATAGATAGGGTTTCTGAGGCGGTAAATTTTTAGGAGAGCAGAAAGCCGCTTCTTTCTTCCGCAGAACTCTTAGTGAGTTCGAACTGTTTAATAATTGAATTTCCCCTCTTCTCGTTAAATCACTTTAGAGATTGCTGTGGTGCAGATCATAAATAGCATTTGAGGTTTCTTGTTGTCCATTAGTGGGAAAATGGAAAAAATATATTATTGAAAACATTTTTAACAGGATCCTACACACAACAGAATGAAGCTTTACCTGGTCCTGCTCTGTCCTCATAATTGTTATGTTTGAACCCATTGCTGCTGCCATTTTGTCAGTCCATCCATCTCTTTGAGGATCTTCCTCTTTTATACTAACCATCCACTTAACCAAGGATGATACTCTTCTTCAGGGACTGATCCCTCCTGATGACATACCCGAAGTATCCACCTCGTTGCTTCTAAGGAACATTCTGGGTTCACTTCTTCCAAGATAGATTTACAAAGTTTGTTCTTATGACAGTCCACTGTACTTTCTGTATTCTTCTCCAACACTAGAACTCAACTGCATTAATTCTTCTCCAGTCTTCCTTATACATTGTCCAAGTTTCACATGCATATGAGTCTATTGAAAATACCATGGCTTGCATCAGGCACACCTTAGTCTTTGCTGTTGATCACTTTTATGAGGTCTTTTGTAGCAGATTTGCCTAATGCATCTTTTGGTTTCTTGACTGCTGCTTCCAAGAGTTTTGATTGTGGATTTAAGCAAAATGAAGTTTTTTACCACTTCAATTTTTTTCTCCATTTTTCACGATGGTATTTATTGGTCCAGTGTTAAGGATTTTTGTTTTCTTTATATTGAGGCACAATCCATACTGAAGGTTGTGGTTGTTGATCTTCACAATAAGCACAGTAAGTATTTTAAGTCCTCTTGGTTCCCAGCATGCAACATTATGTCCTATGCTACATATCATAGTTTATGAATCTTTCTCCAATCCTGGTGCCAAGTTCTTCACATAATCCAGTTTTTCCAATTACTTGTTTAACAAGCAAATTGAATAATTGTGGTGAAAGGTTACAACTTCCTGGCACATACCTTTCTTTCTTCATTTTAAGCCATTCAGTATTCCCTTGTTTTGTTTTGAATCACTGCCTCTTGATTTAAGTACATGTTGCTTGTGAGCACAGTTAAGTGTTCTGAAATGCCCATTCTTTGTAATATTATGCATAATTTGTTACAGTTCACACAGTCAAAAGCCTTTGTGTAGTTAATAAAGCACAAGTAAACCTCTTTCTGGTATTCTCAACTTTGAGCCAAGATCCATCGGATGTCAGAAATGATATCACTCGTTGTACGACCTGTCAGTTCCTTGTCAATAGTTTTTGGAATTATCATCAGCAAAATTTTACTTGCATGTGATATTAATGATACTGTTTGATGATTTCTACATTCTGTTAGGTGACCTTTCTTTTGTGTAGTGCTGTCGAGTCAGTTCCAACTCATAGCAACCTAGTACAGGGTTTCCGAGGAGTAGCTGGTGGGCTTGAACAGCTGACCTTATGGCTCAAACTGACCTTGCGGTCCAGCACATTATCCTGCAGCACTTCACGTCTATTTGCAGTTTGCACAAATAAGGACCAGTCTTCCAAGGAAGAGCAAAGGAAACCGTCTTCCAAATTTCTTGGCATAGATGAGTGAGTGCCTCCAGTGTTTTTTCAGTGTGTTGAAAGATTTCAGTTTGTATTCCATTAAATTCCTGGAGCCCTGTTTTTCCCCAGTGCCTTCAGTGCAACTTGGGTTCTTCCTTCTATACTCTTTGGTTCTTGATTTTGTGCTGCCATTTAAAATGGTTGAACATCGACCCATTTCTTTTTAGTAGTGACTATATTCTTTCTATATTCTTTTGATGCTTTCTTCATCAATCATTATTTTGTCTAATGGAATCCTTCAGTAATTCAAGTCGGGGCTTGAATTTTTTTCTTCAGTTCTTTCATCTTGAGAAATGCTGAGTGTGTACTTCCTTTTTGATTTTCTAACTCCATTACTTTGTTTTGTCTTCTCAAGCTATCCTTTGAAATGTTCTGTTCACCACTTTTACTTCCTCATTTCTTTCATTCACTTTGGAAATTTTACACCAAGTTTTAGAGTCCCTTCTATTACCTGTTTTGGTCTTTCTTTCCTTGCTGTCTTTTGAATGAACTTTTGCTTTCTTATATGATTCTCTTGAGGTCATCCCACAATTCTTCTGGCCTTCAGTCATTAGTGTCTAATGCATTAAATCTGTTCTTGAGATGATCTCGAAATTCAGGTTGTATACATTAAGGACATATTTTGGTTCTTGTGAACTTGTTTTAATTTTCTTCAACTTCAGTCTGAACTTGAATATGAGCAATTGATAGTCTTTTTCCACAGTCTGCTCCTGACCTAGTTTTTGGCTGATGATATGGAACTTCTCCATGGTCTCATCCAACAGATGTAGTAAATTTGATTAATGTGTATTCCAGCTGTCGAGGTCCATATGGATAGTCACTTTTTAGGTTGTTTTAAAAAAGTGATTTGCAGTGAACAAGTCATTGGTCTTATTCTGTTTTGCAATCTCAGGCAGCATTTCTGTCACCCAGGCCGTATCTCCCAACTACTGATCGTACTTGTTTGTTTCCAGCATTCACATCCCAATCATCAGTAATTTATCAGTCCTTTTTTTTTAAGTTTTCACTGTGAATTAAGTGAAGGTTAACAGACAAGTTAATCAAATTTACTTAAAACCAGTTATATATATTGTTTCAAATGTTGTTGTTAGGTGCCATCTAGTCGGTACTGACTCATAGCGACCCTATGCACAACAGTATGAAACACTGGTCCTAGGCCAACCTCACAGTTGTTGTCACGCTTGAGCCCATTGATGCTGCCACTTTGCCAGTCCATCTCACGGGATGTCTTCCTCTTTTTCTCTGACCCTCTACCTTACCCAACATGATACCTTTCTCCAGCCTCTGGACCCTCCTGACAATATGTCCAAAGTATGAGAGATGAAGTTTAGCTATCTTGGCCTCCAAGGAGCAGTCTGGTAACGTAGTAGTTACGAATCTGGCTGCAAACCACAAGGTCAGCAGTTCGAAACTACCAGCTATTCCATGGGATAGAAAGATGAGGCTTTCTGCTACTGTAAAGATTTGCAGCCTCGGAAACCATGTAGAGGGTCGCTGTGAATTGGAACCAACTCCAAGGCACATAACAACAACAACAACAAGAAGGAGCATTCTGGCTGCACTTCTTCCAACACAGACCTGTTTGGTCTTTTGGCAGCCCATAGCATTTCAGTATTCTCCTCCAACACCATAACTCAAAAGCATCAATTCTTCTACGATCTTCCTTATTCACTGTCCAGCTGTTGCATCCATATAAGGTTATTGAAAATACCATAGCTTGGGTCAGGCTCACCTTAGTCCTCAAGCTGACATCTTTGCTTTTCAACACTTTAAAAAGGTCTTGTACAGCAGATTTGCCCAGTGCAATACATTGTCTGATTTCTTGACTGCTGCTTCTGTGAGTGTTGATAGTTGATCCAAGAAGAATGAAGTCCTTGACAATGCCAATCTTTTCTCTGTTGATAAGAATGTCCATTGGTGAGGATTTTTGTGTTCTTTTCATTGAGATGCAATCTATACCAAAGACTTTGATCTTCATTAGTAAATACTTTAAGTCCTCATCACTTTCAGAAAGCAAGGTTGTACCATCTGCATCCCGCAGGTTGTTAATAAGTCTTTCTCCAGTCCTGATAAGCAGCTCTGGTAACTTAGTGGTCACGAATCGGGCTGCTAACCTCAAGGTCAGCAGTTTGAAACTACCAGCCATTCCTCAGGAGAAAGATGAGGTGTTCTGCTCTTGTAAAGATTTGCAGCCTAGGAAACCCTGTACAGGGTCGCTTTGAGTCGGAACTGACTCCAAGGCATACCACCATCACCACCAATCCTGATGCCACGTTTCCCTTCATATAACCCAGCTTCTCGGATTATTTGCTTAGCATACAGGTTGAATAAGTATGCTGAAAGAATACAGCCCTGTTGCATACCTTTCTTAATTTTAAACCATTCAGTGTTCCCATGTTCTGTTAGATGATCCATGTACAGATTCCTCATGAGCACAATTAAGTGTTCTGGAATACTGATACTTAGCAATGTTGTCCATAGCTTGTCATGATCCACACAGTCTTTGTCTTGTCTGTAAAGCGTTGTCTGTAAAGCACAGGTAAACATCTTTCTGTTATTTTTTCCTCTCAGCCAAGATCCATTGGACATCAGCAATGATAATATCTTGTTCCACATCCTCTTCTGAATCCGGCTTGAACCTCTAGAAGTTTTCTGTCAATGTATGCTTGCAGCCATTTCTGTATTACCTTTAGTAAAACTTTACTCACATGGGATATCAAAGATGTTGTCCAATGATTTCCTCATTCAGTTGGGTCACCTCTCTTTGTAATGGGCACAAATAAGGATCTCTTTTAATCAGTTGGCCAGACAGTTGTCTTCCAAATTTCTTGGCATAGATGAGTGAGTGCCTCCAGTGCTTCCTGTCTCACTTTCTTGAAAGATTGCAATTTTTATTCCATTAATTCCTGGTGCATTGTTCTTTGCTAATTCCTTCAATGCACCTTGGACTTCCTCCCTAAATATCATGGGCTCTTGATCATATGCTACCTTTTGAAATGGTTGAATATCAACCATTTCCTTTTGGTACAGTGACTTTGTATATTCCTTTCATCTTCTTTTGATGCTTTCTGTTTCATTCAATAATTTGCCCTGAGAATCCTTCAGTAGCGAAAGTTGAAGCTTGTCTTTTTTCTTCAGTTCTCCCTGCTTGAGAAATGGTGGGTGTGTTCTTCCTTTTTGGTTTTCTGACTCCATATCTTTGCACATTTTGTTGTACTATTTGACTTTGTCTTCTCAAGCTGACCTTTGAAATTTTCTCCTCATTTCTTCCATTTTCTTTAGCATCTTGTTTCATGTAAATGATTACAATCCCCTTCCTTTAACAACAGTTTCATACGTCCTCCCTGTTGATTCCCTTTTTTTTCTTTAACAACTCCTTTATTGATGAAAAAAGGGAAATTTTCAGTTCTTCACTCCAGTGAACATGGATGTTTGATCAGCTTTCCAATTATTTCCTTAAATAGTTTTAGAAGGAAAATTTGGATACATGACCTCAAATTTCCATCTAAATATTAGAGCAATTTACATTTGGAAGTCTGTGGAGAGGTCTGACTCTTCACACACTATCACTCAATATTGTCAATCATTTGTATACCAGTTTGATAGACAAAATGATATGTATTTGTCTTTATTGCTTCAAGTTCTTGACATATTTATCTTGTGAGAAATTTGTTTTATATATTCTGTTTTGTTAATTTCTAAATCATCTATAATTTCAATTTACAGTTCTTTTTAACCCAAAAGTTTTTAAAAAACTTATTAAATTGTTACACCTTTTGGACTATCTTTGCATTTTTAAAAATGTTTTATTATGAATTATGTGATAGTTTACATGGGAGAACATTAGCTTTACCTTCATCCTATCGTATATAGTTTCATTGCCATGGTTACAATCCCCTCCATGCATCATCAACCAACCAAAGGGTATATCCCATAAGCCTGCCTCCTGCTCATCAGCACACAGCCCTTCCCTCTCTGGGTCTGGGGTCTCTGGCCGCTCCATCTCTCCACCTCATCATCTCTGCCTCTGTCTCTGGTGTCACTGCTTTTCTGAGTAGGGTCTGGCACTCTGCTCTTCTCCCTTGATGGTCCCAGGGACCCACGCTCCTTGCCTGCAAAGACAATCGCTCCCCTCCTTTTGCTACAGAATGTCTACGTTTTCATTTCCAATACTCGCAGTCAGTCCTGATAACAATTATTCACTATTGTACCACAATAGTGAATATTAGCCCCACCCAGACAGATTGGATACTACTCAGTGGAGATGCTATCCTCCTCGTTACGGTCTGGATCTAGGCTTCCTCTTGAAAGCTTGTAAGCCAGTCACTTCTTGCCTTTGTACCCTTCCCACTCCCCATTTTGGGTAGCCAATGTCCAAGTTGTCCATTCCTGTCTACTCTGTGTATGGGGAAGGGAGGATGGGATGATCATCGCCGTAAAAATTTGTTCCCTCTTTTGAGCTACTGCATCCAAAGGTGTGTAGGTCAAGTTCATCAAATTGTATCAGATTACTCTTTTTTTCCCTCTTCCTTCTTCTTCTAGTTGAGCTCTCATCATCCAGTCATTGAAGCCAGGTCAAGTGGGTATTGTATCTGCAACTGTGGATGTTCTTACGCGTATGCCCTCTCTTCTTATCAACTGGACGCTTCACTCTCCACTCTAGTTCTCTGTGGCTATGTCACTGACTGGGCCCAAGAGTCCTCAGGTCTTGCCACACACAATGCTGGCTGACCAGGTCTCCAGCCGGGTTCACGAGAGTCTATTGAACGTTATAGGGCTTAGCTCGCAGCTTCATTGCTGTTTTTCCTTCACTTCCCCTTATGGGTGATGAACGTGGTCACCAATCAGAGTGTGTATTCCCATTGAGTCTTAGTCTTAGAAGGAGGTTAGATTCATTTTTAAATTTTATTTTTCACACATCAACAAGCAAAACTATTTGATGTACATGTACAAAACAATATATATATTCATTTAAATGTCCAGAGGGCACATTTTGCAAGCCATCCTCCTGTCTACAGGCACCCAGACTTTCTCAGTTCATATGCCTGAAATCCACAGTTGCTCTATATCTCTCCATGCCATCCTCTCTGCCACAGTCTCTGCTGCCACCGCATTTTTAGGTAGGATTTCATGCTCCGCTAGTGCTCTTCCTTCATTATGGCCCTGGCATCTTCTGTTTCTGAAATGAAAGATTATAAAGATTAACTATTCCCCTGGGTACGGTGTGCTTGACACAGGACCAAATCTCTTAAGAACAAAGCAAATGAGGGAGCCCCCGAGATCCCAGAACTCAAAGTAAAGCTTGTGCGAGATGCCTTAGACAAGAGTAGAGACCTCCCTCACAGCAGCTGCCGGTAATTACAGGAGGCCAAGCACTCATTGTCCAGAGCATCCAGCGATGCTCCCAGATCTGCTGTCCCTTCAGCTTCAGCTAAGCTCCAGAAAAAGCCTGACCTCCAAGTCCACTGCAGATGTACCTTGGAGCCCCAGGCTGACTGCACACTCTTCTGGGAAGGGAGCTCCCTATAACAGGCACGCAACTTCCTCTGTTAGATCAGGAACTTCTACAAGTTATCTGGGATGTTTGGGTATTTGGTTATTTGGGATAGTGTGTGTGTTTTGAGGGATAGGGGAGTAAGTGCCAAACTGGCAGGAAGGGAAAGAGAGTGAAGAGACAATTACCTGTCTCTTACTCGTAATATAGTGGTGGGACACCACTACTTGTCTGTCAGTTTGTCGTACTGTGGTGGCTTGTGAGTTGCTGTGATTCGGAAAGCTATGCCACCGGTATTTTAAATACCAGCAGGGTCACCCATGATGGACAGGTTTCAGATGAGCTTCCAGATGAAGACAGATTAGGAAGAAGGAGTGATGAACTACTTCTGAATATTTAGTCACTGAAAACCTTAAGAATAGCAGAGAAATATTGTCAGATATAGTGCCTTCCTCAGTTTGGAAGGCACTCAAAGTGCAACTGGGGAAGAACTGCCTCCTCAAAGTAGAGTTGACCGTGATGATGCGAATGGAGTAAAGCCCATGGGAGAAGAGCCCACAGGACTTCCATTTGATGATGGGGCACAACTCAAAATGAAGAGAAACAGCTTGTAAACATCCATTGAAAATTAGAACATGGAATTGATAGGTTCCCAGGGAAATAAGCTTGTTCACTCTGTTGCAAGGTTGGTTTAAATTGCAAGGTCAGTGGTTCAAACTCACCAGCCGCTCCTTGGAAACCCTGTACCAGGATGGCTGTGAGTCGGAACTGACTTGACAGCACTTAACAACAACCACAAGAAAGTATCATAATTGGTCTCTTGGTGTGGCACTGCAGGATCAGTACTGGACTGCAAGGTCAGCAGTTCAAACCTGCCATGTGCTTCATGGAAACCCTATACAGGATCTCTAAGAGTCAGAACTGACTTGGCAGCACTTAACAACAATAGTATCATAATTCAGAGACCTGGTATGGCACACTGGATAAGCACTGGACTGCTAACAAAAAGATTGGCAGTTCAAACCCACCAGTTGCTCCTCAAAATCTGCTAGCCATACATCTGGTCACTTGGGGGGGGGGGGGTTTGTTTCTGTCTGGTCCTGCACCATCCTCACAATCATTAATGCTTGAGCCCATTGCTACAGCTACTTTGCCACTGGGGGAGTCTTAGGCTGAGTTTTCTAGAGAAGCAAAATCAGTGAAATATATATATATGTATACATGGAGAGAAGTTTATTATAAAAGAAGTGGCTGACAGTTGTAGAGTCCAAGGTCCCCAGTGGAAGATAGGGAGAGAGAGAGCCTGTCCCCTATGTCCATTATATTGGGAGCAGGCCACACCCCCAAGGAAGCATACCTTCAGTTGATACCTGCTCATAGCCACTCATCATATTTAACTATGTCAAAGAACCCTAACTGTCATAGAGAATGTGGGGAAAAAGAGGGAATTGCATCTTTCCTTTTAGCCTTCATGAATCTGGTCTGCCAGGCCCCTTTTTGTTGCCAAAGCTACTCACAATAGTTCAAGATAATAATAGCACTAAGCCTGGTGGACTGTTCACCTGTCAGTCTTTTGTCTTTTGCCATCTCTGCTCAACTTCTTCCAACGAACACTCAATTCACTTCTCTTGCCTTTCCTCTGAAGCTCAGGGTTCCAATATTTTTCTCTGTGTCAGGGTTTTTGTGTGTGTGTGTTTTTTGGTCTCTAGAATCTTTGTTGTAGAGGGTCCACGTAGTTCACCTTCCTTGTCTGCCATTATACTGGAAGTATCTAGCTTCTTAAGAAATGGTATTTGAAAGGGTCCTTTCCATAGCAGAAAGATTTTTTTATCCTTATATTTAAATGATAGTTGTGTGGTGTATGGGATTATAAAACTAAAATCTTTGTACTTCAGACTTTATAGACATAGTACATTGTCATGCTTCCGTTGCTAAAAAACTTTTTTTTTTTTTTTTTTTTTTTTTTTATTTTGGTGTTTTTAGTGAGAAATGTCGTGCTGTAGGATAAACAGTGGACTGCTTACCAAAA
>NW_006408648.1:8762808-8770445 GCF_000296735.1 Chrysochloris asiatica | reverse complement strand
TTTGTACTTCAGACTTTATAGACATAGTACATTGTCATGCTTCCGTTGTCAAAATACTTTTTTTTTTTTTTTGCTATCTGTCTGATTTTGTTGTTGATAGTGGGGAATGTGGTGCTGTAGGATAAACAGTGGACTGCTTACCAAAAAGTTGGTGATTAAAATCTACCAGCTGCTTCTCAGAAACCCTATACAGGGTTTGCTATGAGTCGTAATCAAATTGACATCACTTAACAACAGCGTAATAGTGGTAAATGTGAGCAGAATAGTTACCTGATTACTTTTTCTGTTTGTAAGTTTTGAGGATTATTATTTTAATTCTTGACATTTTGAAATTTTATAATACTTTAGATATAGATCCCAATCCCCACTCCATGATTTCCATTATTTGAAGTGGAATCTTTCATTGGGAGAAGATATCTTTTTAAATTTATTTGTTATTTTTTTCTATAATTTTACCAACCCATTTTGTATGTCTTATTTTGGATATCCCTTTATTGTGTTTGTAGACTTAAAAAAAATTATAGGAGCAGTTTATATTATGTTAAAACACTTGTTCTTTGGTGATTTTTTTTTTTTCATTATATTTTGCCTTGTGTTTTCTCTGAGGGGTAGTTTTATTTTGGAGGTATAGGAAGGAGGATAATTCTGTTTTGCTTTTGATTTTATGCCTAGGTCTTTTGTAGCATGAATTGAGAAATAGGCATTTATATTTTTTTCAAGCTCCTGTAAATATGATTTTGTTTACTTTTGTATATGGTGTGAGGTAGAATTTGTTTTCTTTTCATTGTGTTAATCTTTTAAAGAAATAATTGCAAAAATTCATGTATGGGCGAGGGATGTGGAGGTATTATCGTTTTTTAGGTAAAAGAAAGATATTTTTATTTACTGGACTAATTTTCAGGTGTGTGTGTATATTAAGTGCCCTCGAGTCGGTTCCGACTCATAGCAACCCTATATAGGGTTTTCTGGTAGCTGGTGGGTTTGAGCTGCTGACTTTGTGGTTAGCAGCCCAGTGTTTATACTACATCACCACACCAGTACTCCAGTTTTAAGGCAGAAATTGAAAAAGCTGAAGAACTTAAAAATAATTTTTTTTGTACAAGTTAACTAGAAAGCCACACGAATCCACTTAATTAACGGCACCTTTTAAGCAATGATACTGTTAGACAGGAGTCCTGGTGTGGCTCTGTAGGAAAGTACACTGGAACTCAAGTCAACTTAAACTGCAAGATTGGCGGTTCAAACTCAACATCTGCTCCTTGGAAACCCTATGCAGGGTTGCTATGAGTCAGAAATGACTGGATGGCACACAACAACAACAGTCTTTAGACATAGCTTAGCTAACTTTGGGTATGACTTCTATAGGGGGTCCTGATAAGGCGCTATGGGATAAAGCACTGGACTGCAAGGTTGATGTTTCAAACTTACCAGCAGGTCCTTAGAAACTCTATACAGGATTGCTATGAGTCGGAACCTACTTGGCAGCATTTAACAACAACAATGTTTGTCAGGCTTTATGTATGGTAAACCATAAAATACATTTTTCATGTGATTAAGCAGTATTAAAGGATCTCTGGGTTACGAGTCGGCCTTATTGTTGTTGTTACGTGCCACTGAGTTGGTACTGACTCATAGCGACCCTGTACACAACAAAGTGAAACACTGGCTGGTCCTGGGCCAACCTCACAATGGTTGCCATGCTTGAGCCCATTGATGCTGCTACTCTACCAATCCATCTTTCTGGGAATCTTCCTCTTTTTATCTGACCCTCCACCTTACCAAACATGATATCAGCTCACTAATGCCTAAGATATCAATATTCTGCTAACCTTAAGTCAGCAGTTCGAAACTACCAGCTGTTCCACGGGAGAAAGATGAGGCTTTCTGCTCCTGTAAAGATTTACAGCCTCAGAAACCCTATGCAGGGTTGCTATGAGTCGGAACGACTCCATGATACACTACCACCACCAAGCAGTATTGAGTATCTATCTATCTAGTTTGAAAATCATGATTTGAACTCAGCTCATTTTACTTTTCAGGTCCTTCATATTTAATAGTTTTCTTTAATTTGCAGAAATACCGGTATCAGGATGATGACATACTTCCTCAAGAGCACATTTCCCCACAAATCACTAATGAAGTGATGGGTCCAGAATTGGTTCATGTCTCAGAAAAGAACTTGTCAGAAATTGAGAATGTCCATGGATTTGTTTCTCATTCTCATATTTCACCAATAAAGGTAAGATAATAATTACATATTATCTGTGCATTACATATAACTTTGTTAGTTGTATAGCTCATGTTCAGAGAGAACTGCTTTTTCATGGAGGATTTCCTCTTTTTATTCTTATAGTTATATAGGGAATTTCATAATACTTAAAAGCATTCTAAATAAAAATTTAAAGGCATGTATTATAAACTAATTTTACTTAGTGATACTTTCTACTATCTTTATGTCTAAAAATTCCTATGGGAGAAGATAACTATTACATTTCAGATATTACATACACATTGAAATACTTTTAAGCATGCTTTTAAAATATAGTAAGTATAGAAAAAGCATGAACATCTTTCAAGCCCAATATATGACATTTCGTGATTTCCCCTCTTTCCCCTCAGAGATAGCCACAAAGCTGGATTTTGTATTCATCTTTCAGTTTTTAATTGTTTTATCACAAAATTGATTCTTTACTCAGTGTATTTAGATTTGTATATTTTAACTTTGTGTTAATGGACTGTATTGTGTAATTTTCAATTTAATTTTTGCTCAACATTATATTCCTGAGATTCATTATTTATCTCCAGAGCTCTGAAGTTTTCTGTTTTATGAATATACTACCATTTATCTTACTTTTAGTGTGTTTGTTGGGTTATTTCTAAGTTATTACTACTACTTTTAAAAGTTGCCTAAAATGTAGAGTATGTATGTACATCTTTGTATATGTTGTTGTTGTTAGGTGCCATCGAGTCGGTACCAACCCATAGCTACCCTATGTACAGCAGAACAAAACACTGTCAGATCCTGGGCCAACCTCACTACTGTTGCCACACTTGAGTCCATCAATGCTGCCACTTGGCCAATCCATCTCGTTGGGGATCTTCCTCTTTTTCTCTGACCCTCCACCTTATCAAACACAATACCCTTCTCCTGGGACTGGTCCCTCCTGACAATATGTCCGAAGTATAAGAGAAGTTTGGCCATCTTGGCCTCTAAGGAGCACTCTGGCTGCACTTCTTCCAAAATGGATTTATTGATTTTTTTGGCTATCCATGGCACTTTCAATATTCTTCTCCAACACCATAACTCAAAAGCAGTTCTTCTACAGTCTTCCTTATTCCCTGTCCAGCTTTCACATGCATATGAGGTTATTGAAAATACCATAGCTTGGGTCAGACGCACCTTAGTCCTCAAGCTGACATCTTTGCTCTTCAACGCTTTAAAAAGGTCTTGTGCGGCAGATTTGCCCAATACAATGCGTCGTTTTATTTCTTGACTGCTGCTTCTGTGAGTGTTGATGGTTGATCCAAGAACAATGAAGTCCTTGACAACTTCAGTCTTTTCTCCGTTGATAAGAATAGTGTTTATTTGTCCAGTAGTGAGGATTTTTGTTTTCTTACATTGAGATGCAATCCATACGGAAGGCTGTGCTCTTTAATATTCATCAGTAAATATTTTAAGTCCTCTTCACTTTCAGCAAGCAAAGTTGTATCATTTGCATATAGCAGGTTAATGAGTTTTCCTCCAATCCTGATGCCACGTTTTTCTTCATATAACCCAGCTTCTTGGATTATTTGCTCAGCATACAGGTTAAATAAGTATAGTGAAAGAATGCAATCTTTGTATATAGAGTGAGATTATTTTCCATCCATCTGGTCCTATAATTTACATTTTTGGCAGCAACGTGTAAGAATTTTAGTTGTACCATATTCTCATCAGATCTGTTATTTTTCTTTTAGCCATTGTCTTGTGTTTGAAATGGTTTATCATTGTGATTTAAAAATCCATTTTCCTATTTACAAATGAGGTTGGTCACTTATTTCTTGGTCACTTATGTGCCTTTCTGTGTGACATGAAGATCTTTGTTTCTGTATAGGGTGGTTCTTTTGATTGATTTGTAGGAATTCCTTTTATATTCAGGATACTAATCCTTTGTTGGAGTCTTGGTGTGTGACACTGTGCGTTATTGCACTGGAATGCAAAGTCAGTTTGAACTATAAGGTCTTCCGTTCAAGCTCACCGGTTCCTTCTAGGAAACCCTACACAGGGTTGCTGTGAGTCAGAACCGACTCACCGGCACTTAACGACAACAATCCTTTGTAGGAGTCCTAAGGTGGCTCTGCAGGATAATGTATTCCCTTACTACTCAATATGTTATTCTTATCAGTCTGTGTCTCTTTTCTCTTGTTTTACTTTAGTACAAAAACCTTTCCAGAATACATATAATTCTTGGTCTCTGATGTGTTAGATTTCAGGCCATTCTAATTATTATAAACTAACCCAGAGTCAGTTTGCACACACTCAACTCTTAGATGTTTTGGTACTAATAATGAAAATCTGACACATGTGTAGGCATTTAAACAGACACAAGCCAGCATGTAAAGAGTGTTTTCACATCCTGTTATTTAGATTGATGAATCCCAACTCTGTCATAGCATTAAAAAACTCATTCTAGGCAGATAAAACAGTACTCCAGAAGTAAAATTTTATTACCCAGAATCCCAGACTTCTTAGGGACTTAACATGTTACCAGTAAGGGTATAAAGGCTTTTCTGTTTTTCCCTTTCTATTATCCAAGGGTGGAATGTGTTCTATATTGATTTAACCAATCCATATAACTTGAATGCTATACATTTCAGCAATGAAAGCTCATTTAACATGCATTTTTACTTAATAAGCCACTGATTTTACCAGTGAAAACTCACTTCCTTCATTGTAGTACTTATTAAGACCTTTTATGTGGATCAGAGGTCTACATAAAATATTGTAGCAGGCATCCCAACTATGACCTTTCTCATTCAATGCTAGCTGACCAAGCTTGGAATGTAAAGTACTAATTAGGGCAGATGACTGCGCCTAGAGTAATGATTCTCAAATATGGCTGCACATTGCAATCAGGTAAAGACTTTAAAAAATTATTGATGTCTTAGTTTTACCAAAAAGATTCTAATTTAGCAAATACCCCAAATGATTCTTCTAATGTACAGTCACATTTGAGAAGCACTGCATTAGCATGTAGCTTGATAAGAACGAAGACATGCATGCTACTGTGCTGTTTGTATTAAATTTTAAAGTATATTTCTGATGATAACTCTGTTTAAAATATTTAAATATTTTCAATTCTTGAGAGGATGATTGCTTTCTTAAGATTCTCACTTCCTTAATTAAACTGACTCATTCCCTAATTTCTTCACTATAACAGAATGAAAAGTCATTTTTACCTGATACTTTAGGTATTTGCTAAATTAATTAAATTAATTTAAATTAATTAATTTAAATGCTTTAACATTTTCTTCCTATAGAAATAATTGCTTTTTGTTAATTACTTCATGGTAAGAGATTCTGTCCCCTTAAGACTTTTAAAGACAGATTTGACTGAGACTTTATTTAAAAATTTTTATTGCACTTTAGGTGAAAGTTTACACATCAAATGAGTTCCCCGTTTCATGACATTGATTGCATTCTCTACTGTGTGTCAGTGCTCTCCGTATTTATGCTCTGGGTTCCCCATTGTCTTTCTGAATTTTCTGTCACGTTCTGCCCTTTCATTTTAGCTTTTGGGTAAATTTTGTTCTGTTGATCCCCTCAAATTGATTGTTCTAAGGAACACATTCTTTATAGGTGCAGTTTATTTTATGGACCTGTTATTTGGCTGAAAGGTGGTCTCTAGAATGGCTTCAATCACACGTCAGAAGGTATCTTAGAGCCATGTTGTTGTTGTTATGTGCCGTGGTGTCGGTTCCGACTCATAGTGATCCTGCACAGGGTTTCCAAGGCTGTAACTCTTTACGGGAGCAGAATGCCTCATCTTTCTCCTTCAGAACCGCTGGTAATTTCGAATTGCTGACCGTGAGGTTAGCAGCCCGACCGTAACCACTGCGCTGCCAGAGCTGTGGGAATTTCTTCAGTATCTATCAATCTGAGTCTTATTTAAAGGAGTGCACTACTAAGAGTTCTGGAATACCCATTCTTCTCAATGCTATTGTTAGGTTATTATGTGCCACATCAGTAAACATCTTTTTTGGTATTTTCTAATTTTAGCCAAGATCCATCTGGTATCACCAATGGTATCCCTAGTTCCATGCCCTTATATGAATCAAGCTTGAATTTCTGTGTTAGCTCTCTTTTCAGTGTATTACTGCAACCATTTTTTAATCACAAGTAAAATTATTTAAAGAAAAAATTTACTTTTATGTGATATTAATGGTATTGTTTGATGATTTCTGCATTCCTTTGGTCGTCTGTCTTTGGAATGGGTACATATATGGCTCTCTTCCAATCATTTGTCCAGGCAGCTGTCTTCCAGATTTGTTCCCACAAATGACTGAGTGCTTCCATTATTGTATCAGTTTGTTGAAACATCTCATTTGGTAGTCCAAAACCTGGGGACTTGGTTTTCATCAGTGCCTTCAGTGCAACTTGAGCTTCTTCCCTCTGTATTCTTGGTTCTTGATCATATGCTACCTCTTTTTGGTACAGTTACTTTGTGTATTCCTTCCATCTTCGTTTGCTTTCTGCATTATTCAGTATTTTGTCCATATAATCAGTCCAGTAGCGCAACCCATGTTTTGATTTTTTTCCTTCGAATCTTTAAACTTGAGAAATGCTGAGCCACGTTCATCCCTTTTCTGACTCCAGGTTTTTAAACATTTCACTGTAATCTTTGATACTTTTGTCTTCTCAAACTGCAATTTGACATTTTCTGTTCAGCTCTTTTTCATAGTCATTTATTCCATTAGGTTTAGCTTGTCTAATGTTCAAGAATAAGTTACAGAGTCTCATATGGCATCCATTTTTTTTTTATCATTGCTATATTTTATGATAAGATTTATTAAAAACTATCGTTAGGTCCATATAAAAATAGAGACAGAAAGGAAGAATTTTGTAAATCTCTGCAATATCTATTTTTTTTTTAAGTTTTATTGTGAATTATGTGTTAGTTTGCATGGGAGAACATTAGTTTTACATTCATCCTATCGTATATCATTTCATTGCCGTGGTTACAATCCCCTCCATGCATTATCAACCAACCAAAGGAGGGTATACACTACAAACCTGCCCCCCGGTCGTCAGCACACAGCCCCTCTCCCTCTCTGTGTCTAAAATCCCCAACTGCTCCATCTCTTCATGTCATCATCTCTGCCACCATCTGAGGCATCACTACTTCTCTGGGTAGGGTCCTTCTCTGGGTAGGCTTTTCTCCCTTGATGGTCCCAGGGACCTCTGCTCCTAGCTGAAAAGTTAATCACTCCCCTCCTTGCTACGAAACAAAATGTCTACCTTTACATTTCCAACCCTCACAATCAGTCCTGATAACAATTATTCACTATTGTATCACAAGAGACCCATCCGCATTTCATTTAATCAACCCTGTCTAGACAGATTGGATACTACTCAGTGTAGATTCTACCTTCCTTCA
>NW_006408648.1:8731408-8758541 GCF_000296735.1 Chrysochloris asiatica | reverse complement strand
CTCTCCCCCTCAAGTGTCTATTTTAAATATAATCAGAGTCTCTTCTGGTGTCTATTTTTGTCTTTTCTTTCTTTCCTGTCTTTTGAATGACTTTGCTTTCTTCCTATATAATAATCTTGATTACATTCCACAACTCTTCTGGTCTTCGGTCATTAGTGTCTAATGCATCAAATCTGTTCTACAGATGTTTTATCAATTCAGGTGGGATATATTCAAGGCCCATCATTTGTATATTAGTTTGTCACATTGTCATCTCTTGCTGGTTGCTGTGAGACTGCTTGTTGATACGCCACCAGTATATTAAATACCAGCAGGGCACGGTGCACCCATGGTGGACAGGTTTCAGCTGGGCTTCCGGACTAAACAGACGAGGAAGAAAGAGAGATGGACTACTTTGCAATGTTTAGTTACCGAAAACCCTATAAATAACAGTGGAACACTGTTAGTTAGATAACACCAGAATATTGTCAGGTAGAGTGCCAAGTTGATAGAGTTCCAACTCCTCAGGTTGGAAGGCACTCAGAATATGACTGGAGAAGAGCTGCCTCCTCAAAGTGGAGTTTACCATGATGATGTAAGTGCAGTAAAGGTTTTGGGACCTTCATTTGCTTGTGGGGCACAACTCAAAAATTGACAGAAACAGCTATAAACATCCATTAATAATTGGAACATGGAATGTATGAGTCTAGGATTTTTGGAAGTTGTCAAAGATGAAAGAAAGATCAGTATCCTAGGTACTAGAAAGCTGACATGGATTGATATTGGCCATTTTGAATCTGACAATCGTATGGTCTGTTATGCTGGAAATAACAAATTGAAGAGGAATGGTGGTGTCCCATTCATCATCAACAGAATATTTTAAGATCTGTCTTGAAGTAAAATGCTGTCTGTGATAGGATAATATCCCTACACTTACAAGGAAGACCAGTTAATACTGTTATTCAGATTTATGCACCAACCACTAAAACCAGTGATGATGAAATTGAAGAATTTTGCCAACCTCTGCAGACTGAAATCAATCAAATGTGCAATCAAGTTATATTGATAATTGCTGGTGATTTGAATGCAAACATTGGAAACAAAGAGGAAGGATCAGCAGTTGGAAAATATGGCCTTGGTGACAGAAATGATGCCGGAGACCGCATGATAGAATTTTGCAAGACCAATGATTTGTTCATTGCAAAATACCTTTTTAAAACAACATAAAAGGTGACTGTACACATGAACCTCACCATATGAAATATACAGCGATCAAATTGATATATCTGTGGTAAGAGACCTTGAAATAGCTTAATATCATTAGCCAAAACCAGGGCAGGGACAGACTGTGGAACAGAATTGCTCATATACAAGTTCAGGTTGAAGCTGAAGAAGGTTAAAAACAAGTCCTTATGAGTCAAAATAGGACCTTGAACATACACCTTTATTTAGAGATCATCTGAAATAGATTTGGTGCATTAAACTAATGACCGAAGATCAGAAGAGTTATGGGATGACATCAAGAGCATTTTACAGGAAAAAAGCAAAAGGTCATTAAGACTAGAAGGAAGAAAGCAACCAAAATGGATGTGAGAAGAGGCTGAAACTTGCTCTCTAGCATAGAGATACTAAAGCAGATTGAAGAAGTGAGGGAGGTATAAGAGGTGAAGAGAAACTTTCAAAGGTCAGCTTGAGAAGACAAGTCAAATATTATAACATCTGTTGTTGTTAAAGTGCCGTCAAGTTGGTTCCGACCCATAGCAACCCCATATAGGGTTTCTGAGGAACAGCTGGTAATAATGAACTGTTGACCTTGCATTTCAAGTCACTGTTGCAGTCTAGTGCAGTAACCCACAGTGCCAGGCACTGCTTTCCCCCCCAATTTCAATAGAAACTAAAGGGGTGGGGAGTTAGATTCATTCATTAGATGCTTGCTTAAAAAGTCAACTTCTAGAACATTAGTTTGCTTACTAAGCACATGCATTTAACAAGCACTTATTTAAAATACTCATGAGCATAATTGTTTTGGAAGACCCATTCTTTGTAATGTTATCCGTAGCTATCATGATCCATACAGTTGAAAGCCTTTGCATAGTCAATAAAGCACATGTAAACGTCTTTCTGGTATTTTCTGCTTTCAGTCAAAATCCATCTAATGTCAGCAATGATAACTCTAATTCCATGTCCCCTTCTAAATCCAACTGTGATAATCATTATAAACTGAAAACTTGTAGGAAAATTCATAATATTAATAGTTCTCTTAGGGTGTTTGTTAGCAAATGAGAGCAAAGTGTGAAAGTCCGATTGTAAGTGGATGAGTGACTCTGTGAAAGGTTTGCCACATGAAATGTGGTATGAAATAATCTTAGCAAGTTCTTTTGGTAATATTTTCCATTACTGAAATGTGAGTGAAATAAGACTGTGAATCAAAGTTATTTTAGTCAGGGCTAAGACTAAATCACAAATCTTATTTAAAACTCTAAAAGGGAAGTTTTTGTGTGTTGCCAGTTTTGAGAGGAATCTTAATAAAGAAATTGGTAATGTATTGGTAAAAAGTCTTGATGGGGAAGTTAAAAGAAGTAGTTGGTAAATTGTGTTTATATTACTGTTGTTAACTGCCTTTGTGTAGGCCCTGACTCATGGTATACTCACACAAAACTGAATCAAATACTCCCTGGTCCTCTGTGATTTCCACAAGATAGTGGATCAGTACCATGGAGTGGGTTCAGACTCATAGTGACCCTGCACAGGGTTTCCTAGGCTGTAAATCTTTACGGGAGCAGAAAGCCTCATCTTTTTCCCGTGGAATGGCTGGTAATTTCAAACTGCCTACCTTGAGGTTAGCAGCCTGATTCGTAACCACTACGCTATTAGAGCTCACCACTGGACCAATAAACAACATTCTTATCAACAGAGAAAAGATTGAAGTGGTCAAGGACTTCATTCTTCTTGGATCAACTGTCAACACTCATGGAAGCAGCAGTCAAGAAATCAAATGACGTATTGCATTAGGCAAAATCTGCTCCACAAGACCTTTCTAAAGTGTTGAAGAGCAAAGATGTCAGCTTAAGGACTAAGGTGGGCCTGACCCAAGCCATGGTATTTACTGTAACCTCATATGCATGTGAAAGCTGGACAATAAATAAGGAAGACTGTAGAAGAATTGATGCGTTTGCGTTTGAGTTATGGTGTTGGAGGAGAAAGTGCCATCGGCTGCCAAAAGAACCAACAGATCTGTGTTGGAAGAAGTGCAGCCAGAGTGCATCTTAGAGGTCAGGGTGGCCAAACTTTGTCTCTCATACTTTGGACTTATTGTCAGGAGGGACCGATCGCTGGAGAAGGATATCATGTTTTGTAAGGTGGAGGGTCAGAGAAAAACAGGAAGACCCCCAACGAAATGGATTGGCCAAGTGGCAGCATCGATGAACTCAAGTGTGGCAACAATAGTGAGGTTGGTCCAGGATCAGGCAGTGTTTCGTTCTGCTGAGTTGGTACTGACTTCATGGCACGTTAACAACAACAGTGTGGATCAGACTGTTGTTATCCTTAGAGCTTTAATAGACTGATTTGGGGAAATGTATTGCCATCCTTTCTCCTTAGTCTGCTATAGTCTGGAAGCTTTGTGGAAACCTGTTCATGTTGGTTGTGACTTACAGCGACCCTATGTAGGGTTTCCAAGGAGCAGTGGTGGGTTTGAACTGCTGACATTGAGGTTCGCAGTTGAATGTTTATACTATAGTGCTAATCATTGTGCTGGTGGCCCAACTCATAACTGCTATGCTACCAGAGCTCCTTGCCAGTCATTATAGTGACTCTCAAACTTCTGTTGACAAACAGGTGGTGGCTGTGCCTCAGATACATTGCCCAGGAATGGAACCTAGGTCTCTGTATCTTATTAGTTGACATTGATTGTCTGCTCTAATATATCATGCTCTAAACTTGTGCATAACAGAATGAAATGTTGCCTGAACCTATACTATCCTCATGATCATTGAAAATTTTAATTCCATTGTTGTGGCATTTGATGACATTCATGTCATCAAAGATTTCTCTTATTTTCCGAAACCTTCTATTTTGTCAAACATGATATCCTTTTGTAATGATTAGCCCTTCCTGATCATGTGTCCAAAGTTGTTGCTGTTAAGTGCTGTCCAGTTGGTTCTGACTTATAGTGACCCTGTATAAGGTTTCTGAGGAGTGGCTGGTGGGGATTTCAACCACCAACCTTGTGCAAACCGACATTACAGTTGAGTGCTTATCCTACAGTGGCATACCACACCTCTGAAGTAAGAAGGCTAAAAACTCTCACCATCCTCACTTCTAAGGAACATTATAGTTGTAGTTCTAAGACTGATTTGTTTGTTCTTCCAGCAATCTACAGTATATTCAGTTTGTTTTGTCAAGGCCAAAATTCAAATGTATCGATTCTTGTCTTTTTCATTGTTCAGCTTTTCATGATTTTGAGCCTAGTGGAAGGCTAGAATTCTGCCACTGAGCTAGTGCTGCCACCCTGTGGCTTTATAAATATATGTAAATTTAGATGCCCCCATTCCCCTACATTTTATTTATTTTGTTGTTGTTGAAAATATATGCAGCAAAATATATACATTTCAACAGTTTATGCATGTAGAATTTAGAGATATTGATTATATCTGTCTTGTTGTGAAACCACTCTCACCGCTTTTCTGAAGTGTTCTTTTTAATATAAACTCACTGTCTCTTAAGATTCCTGTCTAAACTCTGGAGTTGCTATTGTAATCTGATCCCAGAGTGATAGTTCTTGAAAGACCAGATTGCTCAAGGCAGGATTTTTTTGTTTGTTTTTAAACTAAATAAGCTAAACTGTTGTTCAGTTTTAAGACTTCAATAGTATTTTTTGCTTAAGGTTTCAAGATTATCTTTGGGCGATAATTTTAGGGGTTCATCTGTCAGTTTGTCGTATTGTGGTGGCTTCCATGTTGCTGTGATACTGGATGTTATGCCACCTGTATTTTAAAGACCAGCAGGGTTACCCATGATGAACAGGTGTCTACAGATTAGACTAAGACAGACTAGCACCAGAATATTGTCAGGTATAGAACAGGAAGATGGCCCCTCAGGTTGGAAGACGCTCAAAATATGGTTGGGAAACAGCTGCCTCCTCAGAGTGGAGTTGAACGTGATGATGGGAATGGAGTAAAGCCTCTGGGACCTTCATTTGCTGGTATGAGGCACAACTCAAAATGAGGAGAAACAGCTGAAAACATGCAGTCAGAACATGGAATATACAAAGTAGGAATCTAGGAAAATTTTAAGTTGTCAAAAATGAAATGGAATGCATAAACATCAGTATCCTAGGCATTAGCTGAAATGGCCATTTTGAATGACAGTCATTTGGTTTTCTAGGCTGGAAATGACATATTCAAGAGGAATGATGTAGCATTCATCATCAAAAAGAACATTTCAAGATCTGTTTTGAAGGACAGTGCTGTCTGTGATAGGATAACATCCATATATACCTACAAGGAAGACTTCTGGTAGTGTAGTGGTTATGATTCGGGCTGCGAACCTCAAGGTTGACAGCTCGAAACTACCAGCCGTTCTGTGGGAGAAAGATGAGGTGTTCTGCTCCTGTAAAGATTTACAGCCTCGGAAACCCTGTACAGGGGTCGCTATGAGTCGGAACCGACTCCACGGCACATAACAGCAACAACAACAAGGAAGACCAATTAATTCCAGTATTTGAATTTATGCACCAAGCACTAAAGCCAGGAATGATGAAATTGAAGAATCATACCGACTTATTCTGTATGAAATTGATCAAATATGCAGTCAAGATGTATTGATAATTACTGCTGATTGAAATGAGAAGGTTGGAAACAAAGAAGAAGGGTCAGTAATTGGAATATACAGCTTTAGTGATGGAAATATGTTTGATATCACATGATAAAATTTTGCAAGACCAGTGACTTCTGCATTACAAATACCTTTTTAAACAACATAAAAAATGACTGTACACATGGGCGACCTCTCCAGATGGAATACACCATAATCAAATTGACTACATCTGTGGAAAGAGATAATGGAAAAGCTCAATACCATCACCCAAAATAAGGTCAGGTGGTGACTGTGGAACAGATCATTAATTGTTCATTTATAAGTTCAGACTACAGCTGAAGAAAATTAAAACAAGTCCTTAAAAGACAAAAATATGACTGTGGTTATAATTCCCCTGAATTTATAGGCTATCTCAAGAACAGATTTGATGCATTAGATGTTAAATGACATAAAGAACATCATACAGGTAGAAAAGCAAAAGGTAATTAAGAAAAGAAGAAAAAATCAAAATGGATGTTAGAAGAGTCTCTGAAATTTGCTGTGTCCAGCGTAGAGATGCTAAAGCAAATGGAAGAAATTAATTCCAATAGCTGAATAGAAAATTTCAAAAGGTAGTTATTATAATGAAATGTATAAAGACCCGGAATTAGAAAACCATAAGGGAAGAACATGCTTATCATTTCTCAAGCTGAGAGAACTGAAGAAAAAATTCAAGCCTCGGTTTGTAATATTGAATGATTCCAGGGGCAAAATTTTGAATGACGCAGAAAATGTCAAAAGAAGATGAAAGGTTGCAAAAGATTGAAACAAGACTTTTACCTCATCACACCATATACAAAAACCAACTTAGCATGAGTTAAAGATCTAAATGTGAATCCCAGCATTATAAAGGTCTTCAGTGAGAAAATAAGGACAAATTTAAGGGCTCTAATACAGGACACACACAGACTGCCAAACATTGTGAAAATTACACAAATAAAAGAAGACAAAATAAATGGGGCATACTGAAAATTAGAAACTTATGTGCATAAAAAGATATCACCAAAAGAGTAAAAGGAGCCCACAGAATGGAAAAAAAAAATGTTTTCCAATGACATATCAGACAAGGAAAAATCTATAGGAAACTACAACACCTCCACAAGAAAAAGAAATAACCCAATAAAAAAATCGGCACTGGTCATGAACAGACACTTCACCAAGGAAGAGATTTGGGCAGCCAACAAATATATAAAGAAATGTTCTCGATTATTAGCTGCTGTTGTTGTTGTTATGTGCCATGGAGTCTGTTCTGACTCATAGTGACCCTGTACAGGGTTTCAGAGGCTGTAAATCTTTACGGGAGCAGAAAGACTTATCTTTCTCCTGCAGAACAGCGGTAGTTTCGAACTGCTGACCTTGCGGTTCCCAGCCCGATTTCTAACCACTACACTACCAGATAGAGAGATGCAAATCAAAACAACAAAGTATATCATCTCACACCAGCAATGACAGCAAAGATCAAAAAAGCAGAGGACAATAAATGTTGGCGAGGATGTAGAGAGACTGAGACCCTTCTACATTGCTAGTGGGAATGCAAAATGGTCCGACTACTCTGGAAAACAGTGTGGCACTTCCTCAGAAAGTTGGAGATAGAAATACTGTATGATCCAGTATTTCCTCTTCTTAGTATAATCAACAAGAAATATGAGCCATAACATGAGTAGATACATCCACACCAATGTTCATAGCAGCATTATTCACAATAGTGAAAAGATGGAGATAGCCTAAGTGCCCATCAGTGGAAGAATAGATAAACAAATTTTGGTGCATACACACAATGGAATATTATGCTACCTTGAAGATTAACAAGAAGGCTGCAAGCCACCACATAACATGGATAAGCCTTGAGGACATTATGCTGAGTGAAATTAGTCAGGCACAAAAGGACAAGTATTGCATAAGACCATTACTGTAAAAGCTTAAGAATCGATACCCATACTAAAAGGAGGGAAAAAAAAAAAAAGGTTTATCTAGAGTCACAGACCAAAAAGAAATGATCAGTGTTCAACCATTTCAAGAGCTTGCATGTGGTAAAGAACCAATGGTACCAATGGGAGAAGTCCAGCTTGCACTGAAGATTTTGGTGAAAACAAGGCTCTGGGAATCGATGGAATGCAAATTGAAATCTTTCAATAAATTAGTGCAGCACTGGAGGAGTTCACTTATCTATGCCAAGAAATTTAGAAGACAGCTACCTGTCCAGCCTATCAGAAGATATCCATATTTATGCCTGTTTCAAAGAGGTGACTCAACAGATTGTGTAACTGATGGAACCATTATTAATATCACATGCAAATAAGATTTTGCTAAAGATAATTCAAAAATAGCTGCAACAATACATTAACAGAGAACTGCCAGAAACTTAAGCCAGGTTCAGAAGAAGACATGGAACTCTAGGGATCATTGCTTATGTCAGATGGATCTTGGTTTAAAGAAAAGAATACCAGAAAGATGTTTACGCTTTTGACTGTGTGGTTCATGCCAAGGTATTGATAACATTGCAAAGAATGGGTATCCCAGAACACTTAATTGTGCTCGTGAGGCACTTGTACATAGACCAAGAGGCAGTCATTAGAACAGCACAAAGAAGTACTAAATGGCTTAAAATCAGGAAAGGTGTGCACCATAGTTGTATTCTTTCACTATACTTATTCATTGTCATGCAGAGCAAATAGTCTGAGAAGCTGGATTATATGAAGAAGAATGATGCATCAGAATTGGTGGAAAATTCATGAACAATCTGTGAATATGCAGATGATAAAAGCTTGCTTGCTGAAAGCAAAGAGGACTTAAGTACTTATTGATGATTACAGTTCAGCTTGGATTGCATCTTAATGTAAACAAAACAAAAATCCTTACACCACATCATATCATGATATATGGAGAAAAGATTGTAGTCATCAAATACTTCATTTTGCTTGGATGCACAATCAATACTAATGGAAGCAGCAGTCAAGAAATTAAATGAGGTATTATATTAGGCAAATTTGCTGTAGGAGATCTCTAAAGTATTCAAGAGCAAAGATAACAATGTGAGGATTAAGGTGTGCCTGACCCAAGTCCTGGTATTTTCAATAGTGTCGTATGTATGTGAAAGTTGGGTGAATAAGGAAGACCATAGAAGAGCTTATGCATTTGAGTTATGGTACTGGAGAAGAATATTGAAAGTACAATGGACTACCGGAAGAACAAACAAACCTGTCTTTTAAGAGATAACAGTCTGAATGACCTTCAGAGCCAGTATAGTGAGAGTTTGTCTCTCATACTTCAGACATGTTAGCAAGAAGGACCAGTCACTAGAAATGGACATCATGCTTGGTAAAATGGAGGGTCAGTAAAGATGACCCCAAGTATGGATGGTACAGTGTCAGCACTATGGACTCTAGTGTAACATCAGTTGTGAAGATGCACTACTGGGCAATGTTTCTTTAGTACTATGAGTCAGAATCATCTCGACAGTATCTAACAATAACAACTAGCCTTTATGACTCCAAAAACTCTATAGAGTCCATTTGGGTTTGAAATTCTGTTCTGCATTTTAACCCTTTTGATTAAGATTCTTCTATAGATTTCTTCAGGAGCTCTGGTAGCATAGTGGTTACAAATCAGGCTATGAACCACAAGATTAGCAGTTTGGAACTACCAGCTGTTCCGTGGGAGAAAGATGAGGCCTTCTGCTCCCATAAAGATTTACAGCCTTGGAAACCCTGTACAGGGCCGCTATTAGTTGGAACAGACTCCATGGCACACAGCCACATACAGCCATTGATCACATTATTTCTGTAATAGTAGCTGAGCACCATACAGTTGTTTAGGACTCATGGCAGTAGAAGCAGTGCTTATGGAGGCAATTAGCCACACATTCCATTTCCTCCTTTTCCTGACTCTCCTTCCTATGTAACTCCAAGTGAATAGAGACCAATTGTACCACGAATGACCACTTGGAAGCTTTCTAGAACTGTGCATTATACTTCAAACTAGGAAGCAGAACAGAAGCACAAAACGCATATTGTTGTTAGGTGCTTTTGAGTCGATACTGACTCATAGTGGTCCTGTGTGCAGTGAAACTAAATTCTGCCTGAACCTGTGCCAACTTCACAATCTTTGCTACATTTGAGCCCATTGCTGCTGCTACTGTGCCAGTCTATCTCACTGGGGGATCTTCCCTTTTTCACTGACCTCCCACTTTACGAAGCATGATGTTCTTCTCCAGGGACTGGTCCCTCCTGATAATGTGTGCAAAGTATGAGAGACAAAGTCTTGACTATCCTGGCTTCTAAGGAGTATTCTTGCTGTACTTCTTCCAACACAGATTTGTTGTTGTTGTTTTTTTTAATGGTCCATAGTGCTTTTAATATTCTCCTCCAACACCATAATGCAAATGCATAAATCCCTCTACAGTCTTCTTTATTCATTATCAAACTTTCACATGCATATGAGGTTATTGAAAATACCAATGACTTGGGTCAGGTGCACTTTAGTCCTCAAATTGATATGTTTGCTCTTGAACCCTTTAAAGAGGTCTTGTGCAGTAGATTTGCCTAATGCAAAATGTCATTTGATATCTTGACTGCTGTTACTGTGAGTGTTGATGGAAGATAAGAACACAATGAAGTCTTTGATAACTTCAATATTTTTTTCCTTTTATCTTGATGTTATTTACTGGTCCATTGATGAAGATTTTTGCTTTTTTTTTTTTTTTTTACATTGAGGTGCATGCTGTGGTCGTTGATCTTCGTCAGTAAGAATTTTTTTTCAAGTCCTTGTCACTTTCATTATGCTAGGTTGTATCATCTGCATATTGTCATTAATGAGTCTTCCTCTGATCCTGATGCCACATTCTTCACATAATCCACTTTCTCAAATTATTCGCTCAGCATATAGATTGAATAAGTATGGTGAAAGAATACAACCCTGGTGCACACCTTTCCTAATTTTAAACCATTCAGTGTTCCCTTGTTCTGTTGTAATAACTGCTGCTTTGTCTATGTATAATTTATTAATGAGCACAATTAAGTGTTCCAGAATACTTATTCTCTACAAAGTTGTCCATAGCTTGTCATGATCACATGTAGTCAATAAAGCACAGGTGAACATCTTTCTGGTATTCTCTGTTTCAACCAAGACCCATCTAATGTCAGCAATGATAGTCCTCATTCCACGTCCTCTTCAGAATCTGGCCTGAACTTCTGGCAACTCCCGTCTATGTACTGCTGCAGTCACTTTTGGATTATCTTTAGCGAAATTTTGCCTGCGAGCGATATTAATGATACAGTCTGATAGTTTTTGCATCCTGTTAGGTCACCTCTCTTTGGAATGGGCAGAAATATGGATCTCTTCCAATCAGTTGGCCAGGTAACTGTTTTCCAGATTTCTTGGCATAGATGAGTGTGTGTCTTCAATGCCACATTAGTTTTTTGAATGATTTCAGTTTGTATTTTATCAATTCCTGGAGCCTTGTTCTTTGCCAATGCCAGTGCACCTTGGACTTCTTCCTTCAGTATCATTGGCTCTTTTTTTTTTTTTTTTGAGCAAATCTTTCAGGACCTTTATTCATCAGTGGGACAGTACTAAAAAAGAAACGTTACAGACATCTGTTAATAACAGGAATGTGGAATGTACAAAAATCTGAATCTAGGAAAATTGGAAGTCATCAAAAAATGAAGTAGAACACATAAAGATTGACATCCTAGGCATTGTTTTTGTTGTTGGTAGGTGCCCTCAAGTTGGTATCGACTCATAGCGACCCCTATACACAATAGAAAGCACTTCCTGATCCTACACCAACCTTACAATTGTTGCTAAGCTTGAGCCCATTGCTGCTGCTACTTTACCAGTCCGTATCATTGGCAGTCATCCTCTTTTTCTCTGACCCTCTCTTTACCAAACATGATAGCGTTTTCTAGGAACTGGTCCCTCCTGATAATAAGCCAGAAGTATGAGAAAACCAAATCTGCCCATCCTGGCTTCTAAGTAGCAACTGGCTGTACTTCTTCCAACATAGATTTATTTGTTCTTTTGGCAGTCCATGGTACTTTCAATATTCCCCTCCCAATACCATAAATAAAAGGCATCAATTTTTCTACGACCTTTCTTATTCATTGTCCAACTTACGCATGCATATAAGCTTATTTAAAATACCATGGCTTGGGTCAGATGTGCTTTAGTAATCAAACTGACATACTCAAGCAGAATATTTTCTGATATTCTATTATTAATAGTTTGAATCTCTTTCTGTAGGTTTTGAATTGTTTCCAATGCTGTATCTATATTATTTGATTGTTCCTGCAGCGCTTTCCTGACTTCTTCCTTATTTTTCTCAACTCCATTGTAAAGTGTTTTGAAACATTTTATAATCATTTTCCTGAATTCCTTCTCAGGCATTTCCAAGGCCTGCTCTCCTTCCAACATGGAGTCCACGTCTACCTCTAGGTCATTTGTCTGACACCTTTTATCTTGTTTCTGGGAATGTGCTGATATGGTCATCTGTTTTTACTTCTTGGACATGTTTAGTGGCTAGCTGTGGCCTTAATAGTTAATTGAGTATGTGTTTTGGTACATTTTATGCTTTCTGATTGCCTCCAGGTAGATGTGATCAGGAAGTGGGCTTCCCTTTTCACTCTTCTTATTGCTTAATTCAGAGTAACTTTTGCAGGTGTTGTCTGCCTCCCTGGTGTATGGCAGTTGGTATTGGTTCTTGACTGGATTATGGGGTTTTTTAGGGTGTGATTGTAGCTTGACTATATGGCAGCAATTGCTGTATCTTCTTTAGTAATGTAGGGAGAGAAAGAGTCCCCTAAAGATAAAAAGGGGAACCAAGAAAAACTAAAAACAAAACAGTAACAGCAAAATGACAAGAAAAAAACAAAACAAAAAAAAACCAGATTGGATAGTCTATAATTGCAGAAAAGGGAGAGGAGAAAGGGAAAAAAAAACAACCTGTAGCCTAATATGAGTATGACTTTAATATCCTTTTTTATCTTCTTGCCTTCAAGGCCACCCGATAAATTTCAAGATGCCACTGTTGGTTATTATGATGCCTAAAGATTTAATTTTCGGCCTATTTTGTTTTTAGACTTTCTGCCTCTCCACACCTCCTGTTATGGCCTTTTCCCTATTAATAAATAGTTCAGGGCTTGCCTGTGGCCATTTTGTGCTATCAGTTGGTTTTAAGCAGTGAATGTCACTTTAAATGCTGAAAGGATCTGAGGGCATGCATGGTAGAAGGACCCACCAGTGGTGGGAGTGGGGTGTCCACTTGCTCAGGCACCTCCTCTACACCAGAATGGATATACACAGACAGCTAGAGGCCAATGAACACAGCTAGAGGCCAATGAACAGTTAAAAAAAAACCGAACAAAAATATAGTCATCCACCTTTGCTCTGAGGTTCGCAGGTTTTAATCTGTGGCGGATCTGCTTGCTCCCCGTTTCGTCTTGCTGTTTTGTCTCGCCCAAGTTGTCAGTTCCAGGCAGCTGATTCCGGCAGATTCTGAAGTACGAGATTTCTTAATTCTGCTACAAGTTCCACTAGCTATAAGCCTTCAGACTTTAAAAATATTCCTATATATGTGCTTCAGAGTTTTGGAGCTCTTCCCTGAACCCGCTTTACCTTGTTGTTCTGTGGTATTGTTGATGGAGCTCTTCAGTGCACCTCTACCCTATCTGCCATCAAGCCTCGCCTTATAGTTGTCTTTTATGTTGTTTAAAAAAGGTATTTGTGTGCTCTCTTCGGCAGCACATACTCTAAAATTAGAACGATACAGAGAAGATTAGCTTGGCCCGTGCGCAAGGATGACACACAAATTCATGAAGCATTCCATATTTTTTGCTGACTACTGGGTGGCAAGCTTTCAGGGTATATACCCTTTGGTTGGTTGATGATGGAAGGGATTGTAACCATGGCAGTGAAATGATATGCTATAGGATGAATGTAAAACTAATGATCTCCCATGTAAACTATCACATAATTTATAATAAAACATTAAAAAAAAAATTAAAGGGAATAGAGGTGCAAACTGCTAACTGATGGTACTTGGAGGATATTGCAATCATTGTAATGGAATCACGTTGTGATGTGTTGAATGTATAACTGATCATCTGCTCTGTAAACCTTCACTCAATCCATAATAAAAAGTTTAAAAACATTTTTTTAAAGGTATTTGCAATGTCATTGGTCATATAGAATTCTATCATGCGATCTCCTGCATTGTTTCTATCACCAAGGCCACAACTACCGACCCTTCCTCTGTTTCGAACTTTTGCATTCCAATTGCCAGTAATTATCAGTACATCTAGATTGCATGTTTGATCGGTTTCATACTAAAGATGTTGATAGAATTCTTTAGTTTTATCATTACTAGCCTTAGTTGTTGGTGTATAAATTTGGATCATAGTTGTATTATCTGGTCGTCCCTATAGGCATATGGATATTACCTTATCACAGACGGTGTTGTACTTCAAGATAGATCTTGACATGTTCTTTTGATGATGGATGTGACACCATTCCTCTCCAATTTGTCTTTCCTGGCATAGTAAATCATGTGATGTTCAGATTCAGAATGGCTTATACCAGTGCATTTCAGCTCACTAAAGCCTAGGATATCAATGTTCGTGCATTCCATGTTCTGATTATTAATGTATGTATATTTATAGCTGTTTATCCTCGTTTTGAGTTGTACACCATAAGTAAATGAAGGTCCCGAATACTTGATTCATGTCATCACGGTCAGCTGTACTTTGAGGAGGCAGGTCTTCCCCCAGTTGTATTTTGAGTGTCTTCCAACCTTAGGGCCTCATTTTCCGGCACTATATCTGACTGTATTCTGGTGCTGTTTGATTGTGTGCTACTGCTATTCATTAGGTTTTCAAGTACTAAATATTCGGAAGTGGTCCGTCCCTCCTTCTCCCTAGTCTGGCTTCGTCTGGAAGTTCATCACCAGCATGGGTGACCCTGCAGGTATTTGTAATACCAGTGGCATACCTTCCAGAGTCACAGCAATACGGAAGCCACCGCAGTATGACAAATGGACATACAGTTGGTGGACTAAACATATTATTAAGTCAATAATTGGTGTATGCCATGAAACCAAGATCATAAACTTCCAAACCATGGGAAAAAAATCCCATGAAGTGTTTGGTTGGTTGTACATAAACAGCCTCAGAAGCTACTCTTTAAGTTTAGGTTTTAAATAGTTTTAAATCTAGAAGAGTAGTGTAACGAATCCTTGGGTCATACAAATGTTTAAATAATTAATTACTAACAGAAAAGTTGGTGACTCAGATTCACATATTGGCCCCTCAGAACCAGCTGTGAAAAGCTTATGGAGCAGTTCTGTGTTACACACATACAGTAACCATGAGTCAGAACCAACTCAACGGCAATGGGTTTTAGTATTATTCTAATAAATATGGTCGTTGGTGGTTATGTGCTGTGGAGTCAGTTCCGACTCATAGTGACCACCCTGTACAGGGTTTCTGAGGCCGTAAATCTTTACGGGAGCAGAAAGCTTCATCTTTCTCCTGCAGAACAGCTGGTAGTTTCAAACTGCCGACCTTAAGGTTCGCAGCCCAATTTGTAAACACTGTGCTACCAGAGCTCCTTGCTAAAAAATACAGTGTTGAGAAAATGAACTGAGAATTACAAACAAAAAACCCCAATAAGTTATAAAAGTAAACAGAATCACAGCTTTTTTCAAAATAGGTTTAGAAGTTAGAAGAAGTAAGAAGAAGGAGGCAAAGATGCACAGTTTAATATGGGAAGTTGCAGTGATCATTGAGAAAACAAACTAATTTTTATTTTGCTTTTATCTTCAATGGCAAAGCAAGTTGGTTTACACAACTAGTATGTGTAAAGTAAACATTGTTAAGGTAATTGAGAACCAGTTTAGAATAGGGAATGTCAATAGATAATTGTTTTAAATCAGTATGTCTTTTAGCCTAGGCACATCTTATCCAGTAGTACTGAGAGAACTGTCAAATGAAATCAACAAACAGCAGTTGGCTGTTAAAAAAAATAAAAAATTAGTAGGAGAACAAGGGGGTGGAGGTAGGGGGACGGTGCAGAGTACAACGTACCCAGGGAAATATGACCCTATTAGACTGAATTTGATAGTATGAGAATCCCATTTGAAGTACATAATGGGAGTGTTTAAAAAAAATTTTTTTTTTTAACATCTCGGAAAAATATTGTTGAATTCTATCCTTTTTGGATGTCCTTGGAGTATTAAAGTATGCAGTTTGTCTGACAAATTGACCACTAGATGGTGCTCCTACAGAAGGGATTTTTATGTATAAGATCAGGGTTTTCTAGATAATTAAAACATTTTCTATATTTTTATCATTCTTTTCAGTTTTAATCGTTTCTTGTCTCAGAATATTTATATATTTTGAAATTTATTAACCAGGTTACAAAGATAAAGAGGTAAGCAAAGAGTCACTTGCGTTGCATTTCCAGTGCTTTACCTTTGTACTGAAAGGATACGTGTGCATGCAAGACCTGGACAATGAATAGAAAAGACTAAAGATAAATTGATGCCTTTGAATAATGGCGCTGGTGAAGAATACATGGACTATATTGCTAAGTGCCACCGAGTCAGTTTCCGAGAGCAGCTGATGGGGTTGACCAGAACAAGTATATCTCTCTTAGAAAGTAGTAAGTGAGGATGGTAACGTGTACTTTGCCTATGTTACAAGGAAGGATCAGTACCTGAAGAAGTACATCATGTTCGGTAAATAAAGTATGTTGTTGTTAAGTGCTGTCGAGTCAGTTCCCACTCACAGCGAGTGTATAGGGTTTCTGAGGAGCAGCTGGTGAGCTTGAACCGCCGACCTTGCAGGTCAAATGGCTTTGCAGTCTGGCGCATTAACCCACAGCACCATACCAGTACTCCAAGTGTAGGGTCAGCAAAAAGGAGAAAGCTTCAGTTCAGATGTAGTGGTTGTAACAATGGGTTCAAACATAGTGATTATAAGAATGGAGCAGGAGCAGGCAGTGTTTCATCTGCTGTACATAGGTTCACTGTGAGTCAGAAGCAACTTTGATGGCACCTGAAAGCAACAGTTTTATTTAGTAATTTTTATTGTAGTGTTTCAGAGTTTCCGATTTTTCCCCCTCTCATTCTTTAACCTTTGTAAATTTTCACCAAGATTATTTAATACTTACCTTTGTTAGTTTACCTGAAGACTTCTGGTTTTGTAAGTTTGGAAACATGTACAAATGAACAATATCCTATCCTCTAACAAATTTTGTAACTGTTTTATTCTTTATATTATAAAACAAGTATTTTTCACATTAAAATTTTTATAATCATATTTTAAATTTCTAATAACTTATTGAATGGATGTACTTCATTTATTTAAGCTTTCACCTATTGTTTAGGTTATTTGATGCTGTGGGTTAATGTACTGTACTGCAGGGTATGCGGTTCAAGTTCACCAGCTGCTCCTATGTATAGAGTTTCTGAGTTACTGTGAGTCAGAACCGACTCAACAGCACGTAACAATAGCAACATAGATTATTTTACTGTGACTTTGTAAAAAAGAACAATTAAGAAAAACTTTGTAGATAAAGAGTGTTAATTCTATATATATCATGCCAAAATTTTAATAATTTTTTGTTGTTGTTAAAACATTGAGTGTTATTTTTTAAATTCATTGTTTTAAATAAACGTTGTTGTTAAGTGTTGTAGAGTCAGTTCCGACCCATAGCTATCCTTTATAGATAGGGTTTTTGAGAAGCAGCTGGTGAGCTTGAACCGCCAACCTTGCAGTTCAAATGGCTTTGCAGTTTGCCACATTAACCCATAGCGCCATAATAAATTGACTAGATGCTTCTTTATTTTACCAGTACCAGTTCCTGTTGAGTTGATTCTAATTCTTTAGTGGCCCCATATGTGCCAGTGTACAACTCTGCCTCATGGAATTTTTAGTGGCTAATTTTTCAGAAGTAGATCACTAGGCCTTTATTCCACTATGTGAACTATGTGAATGTGAACCTCCAGCTTTTATTAGCGCCGCTTGTAATAATCCTTTGCACCATGGAACTCCATGATTTTGTATGTTGTTTTGTTCACTGTCATCAAGTCGGTACCAACTCATGGTGACCCAGTCAATACACATCATAAAGAGACTGCCTGGTCCCACACTAACCTCACAATTGTTGCTATGCTGGAGCCCATTGCTGCCACCGCTGTACCCATCTATTTCATTGGGGATCCTTCCTGATAACATGTCCAAAATATGAGAGACAAAGTCTGGCTATCCTGGCTTTTAAGAAACTTTCTGGCTGTAGTTCTTCCAACACAGATTAGTTTGTTCTTTTGACAGTCCATGGTACTTTTAATATTCTTCTAATTTGAAACCATTAGGTGTTTCCTTATTCCCTTGTTAATGGATGTTCACAGCTATGTCTCTTCATTTTGCGTTGTGCTCCATCAGCAAATGAAAGTCCTGAAGGCTTTACTCCATTTGTGTCGTCATGGTCAACTCTACTTTGAGGAGGCATCTCTTCCTCAATAATTTTTTTAAGTGCCTTCCAGTCTGATGGGCTCATCTTCAGGCACTACTTCTGAAAATATTCTGGTACTCTTCATCATTTCTCAATATTCTGGTGTTGACAGTGTTACACTACTATTCATAAGGTTTTTAGTCTCTCTTCCTTTCTGATCTGTCTTCATCTGGAAGATTAGACCTGTCCACCATGGGTGACCATGCTGGTATGTAAAATACCTGTGGCATAGCTTTCAGAGACACAGCAACATGCAAGCCACCACAATACAACAAACTATGACAGACTAGTGGTGATTTTTATTGTTGTTAAGTGTCATCAAGTTGGTTCTAACTCATAGAAACTTCCTGTATAGGGTTTCCGAGGAGCGGATGATAAGCTGGCATTGCCAACGTGGCAGTTCAAACTGACTTTGCAGTCCAGCGCGTTAACCCACAGTGCCACACAAATCACAGGTCCCTTTCTCACTGCCTGGCCATAGAACCTCTGTTCACCAACATGGAATTTATCTTCCAACCTTGCTATGTAATAAGTGGAGCTATTCTAAAACAGAAATAAATGGGCAATTGGTTACCTGCCTCCTCTTAAACCTATTGTGATTTAAGTACCTGGTATGGCGCTGTTGGATATAGTACCTGACCACAAAGTTGGTTTGAACCACAAGGATGGCGGTTCAAACTCATCAGCTTATTCTTAGAAACCCTATACAGGGTTGCTATGAGTGAGAACTGACTTGATGGCACTTAACAACAAGAACAGTGACTTATATGTGTTCCTGGTGTGGCACTGTAGGATCAGCACTGCACTTCGAACCTCAAGGTCACCAGTTCAAATGCACCACCAGCTTCTCCTCAGAAACTCTATGTTATTGTTCTGAAGTGCAATCGAGTCAGTTCTGACCCATAGCGACCCTTTGTAGGGTTTCCAAGGAGCAACTGGTGAGCTTGAACCACCAACCTTGCGGTTTAAACTTGACTTCACAGTCCAGGGCATTAACCCACAGTGCCACACCAGCACTCCAAAAATCTCTTTGTTGTTGTTATGTGCCATGGAGTTGGTTCCAACTCATAGCGACCCTGTACAGGCTTTCCAAGGCTGTAAATCTTTACGGAAACAAAAGCCTCATCTTTCTCCTGCAGAACAGCTGGTAGTTTCGAACTGCTGACCTTAAGGTTCACAGCCCAATTCGTAACCACTACGCTACCAGAGCTACTTAAAATCTCTATACATGGTTGCTGTTAGTTGGAGTCGACTTGACAGTACTTAATAGCAACAGTGATTTATATGAAGAAGCCGTGGTGGCATAGTGGGTGAGCATTTGGCCTGCTAACCGCAGGTTGGCAGTTCAAATCCACCAGCTGCTTTGCAGAAAACAATTGAAGCTGTCTGCTTCTGCAAAGATTTACAGCCTCTGAAACTTCATACAGCAGGGGTTGGGAACCTTTTTTCTCCCAAGGGCCATTGGATATTTATAATATCATTTGCAAGACATATGAAATTATCAACTTAAAAATAGTTTGTTGTTAACCTGGTATAGTTGGTCAAACTTTTAAAAACTCAATCCTAATGTGATAACAGAGTCCTGGTGTGACAGTGTGGGTTTATGCACTGGACTGCAGAATAGGTTTGAACTGCAAGATTGGTGGTTTAAGTCACCAGCTGCACCTTGGGAATCTTATACAGGGTCACTGTGAGTTGGAACTGACTCGATGGCATTTAACAACAACAACATTGTGTGGCACTGTGACCTAGTGCGCTAGAGTGCAAAGTCAGTTTGAAACACAAGATTGGTTGTTTGAGCTCACTAGCCACTCCTTGGAAACCCTATACAGGGTTGCTATGGGTCGAAACCGACTTGACAGCACTTAACAACAACAACATTGTGATAACTGGAACTGCTTCTCTTTGGTGAGACATCTGATGTTAGCTGGTATTGGTGATGTTGTTTCTCACAACTGGTTTTCCAGTCTGAAGCACACTCTACTATTTGCAGTGCTAAGTTTTGAAAAGAACTGCTCCCCTCAGTAAAGTTGTTCCAAATACAGTTGTGTATTTCAGTCAATGTCTCCTCAAAGTGGGAAATTCATCATTGCTTATGTAACATTTATAGAAATCAAACATTGGGAGATTTATATTTTAGCTCATCATTGCTTTCCAGCTGAATGATTTCCTGTTGTACGTTACCAGGCAAATCAACTGGTTCCACATTGACAGTAGCAAAGTTGTTCAATTGTTTGTTTACTTTTCACACCCTTGCATCTTTCAGTAAATGCCTCAGTTAGATTTGCACATTGACCAGCATATTCATTTGTCAAAGAAGGCTTTTGTCCTTCCAGAGTGGAGAAATGCACCATTTTATGCCTTTTGGAGTTATAACTAAGTTGCCTTAGCTTCGTTTCAGTGATTTCATGAGTGCGTGCAGGGAGCTGAGAAGCTGGTTGGGGCCCTGTAGCTTGAGTTCAGCTCTTAGTGGTACTTGGTAATGTCCACCATGTGAATGCTAGATCTCACAGCCACTTGCTGTCATTGAGTTCCTGACAGGTTTTCCCTTCTTCTCCATGAACGGCTTGACTTGATCTCAAAGTTCATAAAATCTCATGAGCATGTTCCCGTGACAGCCACCACATTTCACAGTGATAAACGAGAGCACTGAACTCAGAGTCAAGATCATTCAGTAACTCCTTGAATTGGTCGCTGTACACCCTTTTGGTTTTGACAAAATTTATGCATTTCATTACTGTTGACATCATATTGTTGAGCTGCAGTGACTGTACACAGAGACATTCTTGGTGTATGATGCAGTGTGTCATATAATTAAATCACTTGGATCAAGACTGGGACGATTCAGTTCGTTCTTGATTAGTTAACTCTTCTCGGGAGCCAACCATGGCTGGAACACTGTTTTTTTTCAATGATAAAATAAGTTTCTCAAACAAGTCCTCACCTCTTGTAGTGCTTGCCATGCATGGTTTCCAGTGACAGCAGCTCCTCTCATATGTCAAACTCTGCAGTTTTTCCCACAGACAAAAATGGCCAGCTGGGCAGTATTTGTTATGTTCATTGTCTCATCACAAGCCAGAGAGAAAAATTGAAAATCTCCTGCAAAATCTTTCAGCGTTTTTTCAATAACTTGTGCTGAGTCAGTAATCTTATCTGAGACAGTTCTCCATGACAAACTAACACTCTAAAACACTTTTACTTTGTGTGGTGTTAACAACGTCTCAGCAGCCATGATGCACTCTTTCACAAACTCTCCCTTTACACGAGGACTCGCTTCTTTGTGATTAGCTCACTCACTACATAACTAGTCTGAATAACATTGTCTCTGGCACAGCGAGGCCTAGTGAAAGCAGCTTGTAATTCCAACCTCCACTGAAGAGCATGGATTTTATCCAGACACATTTGACCTTCCAATTCATTGAGCTTAGCGTGTTTTGAGCTGTAATGATGCTCCAGATTGTTTTTTTTTTTTTTCCCATTACTTCTGTCCTATCACCACAAAGCAGATAACACAGATTTGCCTTTGACTTCAACAACAGCAAAAACATCATTTGTCCATTTTTCTTGGAAAGATCGACACTCTGTACCAACTTTTCTCTATAGTCACCATTTGTAGGATGTCACACCGCTTAAGTTTAAATAACTATCGAGTCACACAATTTGTTCTAATCCTGCATCTTGGATTTTGAACATAGCGTTCATGTCATCAACTCTTGAGGTCTTTTCTGTGTGCTCAAAAAATTTCCTTAAGCTTCATCTTAGATTGTTTTTGCGAGGACTGTTGGTAGTATATGTGAGTAAAGATTGTATTGGAGTTACTGTCTGTGGCGACAGAGAACATTGTCATCAATCATTAGAAGCCAGGTCATCAACATTGCGAGGATTCATCTCATCCCAATCTGCCTGGCACTGTCTCCTGAGTCACCACAATGCAGGCAGACTGACCGTGGGCAACTGACGAGAAGCATATATGTCTATCCCATTGTGTACTCGTGTGTCCTATCTATCCTGTAATGGATATTCCTTGCTTGTCCCTCAAAATATTTGTTATTATTATGATTCTCTAAATATAAATTTATGTTACTTAGAAAAAAGCTCCTAGATTTAGTGAATTTCAAATCCTGCCTGTGGATGTTGTAGCAGGGCCAAACCACATGATTTAGAGGATCTTGCATGACCTGTGGGCCCTATATAGGATTGCTTAGGAGTCAGAACCAACTCAGTGGCAAACAACCACCACTTACTAGTGAAGGGGTCCTGGTGACACAGTGGTTAAGATTTTGGCTACTAACCTACCAGTCACTCCACAGGATTAAAATATGGCAGTCAGCTTCTGTAAAGAATATTTTTTTCTCTCTATGGGGAATTTAGTCTGTTGGTAGAGTCACGGAGTCGGAATTTACTGAGTCAAAATTTACAATTGACAATTGATTTTACATGGTTTTTGTTTACTAATTACTGGGTAGTAGATGAGGTGATGTAAATTTTTATAGCTCAGATAATGGGACATTTTCATAAAGCATCCTTTCTCAAAACTGTAAGCTGTTTTTCTTGATAGAAGTAGATTTGAATAGGAAATCTATGCACTGAGAAGTATTTCCTGCTTGTACTCAGTGCAAATATGGAATGGAGTGATTATCAAATACTATGGTCTTCCAACCTCTTTGACTCTCTAGGAAATGTGTATCTACATAGGACTTTCTACTTACAATGTAGCGCTGTTTGAAATATGAAGTGTAGGGGACATAAGAGGGGGGTTTCAAAAAGTTTGTGGGGAAAGTGAAATTTAAAGATAAATGTAATTTTTTCATAAACTCTTTGAAGTCCCTTTGTAGGTAGTTGTTAGTATTCAGTATCTTCATCTGTAGTAATTGGAGTTCTTCTGTGGTGCTATGGGATAAGCACTATGGTCTGCTAACTGCAAGGTTGGCAGTTCAAACCTACCACTTGTTCCTCCAAAACCATATATAGCAGGGGTGGTGGTGGTGGTAGTGATGTGCCGCAGAGTAGGTTCCGACTCATAGTGACCCCGTACAATAGGGGTTGTTGCTGTTAGGTGCCATCGAGTCAGTACAATAGGGGTAGGCGACATTTTTCCTGTCAAAATTTATAACACCATTCACAGGTAATAAAAAATAATCAATTTAAAATTAACCTGATATATTTGTTGTTGTTATGTGCCGTGGAGTCGGTTCCAACTCATAGTGATCCCTGTACAGGGTTTCTGAGGCTGTAAATCTTTACGGAGCAGAAAGGCCTCATCTTTCTCCCAGGGAACACCTGGTAGTTTCAAACTGCCAACCTTGTGGTTCACAGCCCGATTCGTAACCACTATGCTACCAGAGTTCCTTTGTCAAACATTTATTTTACTCACCCCTAGTGGACTCCTTCCTGGTGTAGTGCTATAGGATCAGCACTGGACTGCAAACCCCACAAGGTTAGCATTTCAAACCCACCAGCTGCTCTTCAGAAACGCTATATACAGGGTCACTATGAGTTGGAACTGGATGATACTTAACAACAAGAGCAGTGTGATGACTGGAACTGTGTGTGGTTGAGTTGGCAGAACCAGACCAAATGATTTTGTGTACTCGATGTTCCCCACCCTGGCTATACCAGGTCACTATAAGTCGGAATTGATTAGATGACACAAAACAACAACAAAGTTATTCTAGACTTGTTTTCATTTATTAATTTTCCATGGATTTTTATCAGATATGGGCCAAGTCATAATGTTTGAGGCCAAATCACTGACTACAACATTTGCTATAAACCTCACTAATCAGTTATTTGGAGTCTTGTTGTGGTGCTGTGGATTAATGCACTGGACTGCAAAGCCAGTTTGAACCACAAGGTCAGTGATTCAAGCTCACCAGCCACTCCTTGGAAACCCTATACAGGGTTACTGTGGGTCGGAATCGATGGCACTTCACAATAGCAGTCAGTTATTTGGAGTCCTGGTGTGGCGTTGTAGAATCAACACTGGACTGTGAACCACAAGGTTGACAGTTCAAACCCACCAGCTGCTCCTTGGAAACCCTATACAGGGTTGCTATCAGTCAGAACTGACTCTACATCACTTAGCAACAACAATAATCAGTTATTTTGGACTCCTGGTGTGGCGCTCTGGATCAACGCTGGACCTGCCAACCACAAGGTCAGTTGTTCAAACCCACCAACCGGTCTTTGGAAATCTTATATAGGGTTGCTCTCAGTCAGAACCAACTCAACGGCACTTCACAAACAACAACAGTCAGCTATTTATTTTATTTTTATAAATGATTTTAAATATGTCTCTCTCTGTGTTAAGTGGATGGCTGCAGACAAGTTTTCTCAGTAGTACACTTGTCTTACCTTGTTACAGTGCCTTCAAAAAAAAACAAAAAGTACTTTTTCTGCTATGGGGGGAAAAACAATTTTAAGATTTTTAATATCAGATTTTTAACAAAACTCAAGTGGACGTGTTTTCAAATCATTGAAGCTTTGCAGCAAGTTTATGGGAATGCTACCTCCCCACCCCCGCAAAAAAAAGTTTTTAGCTGGATAATCCAGCATTTTAAGGAAGTTTAGGAAGACTACAAATATGATCCAAGAGAGAGAAGATGAAAAAACATTGGTTGACACCCAGAACTGGTGGAAGATGACCACAGAATTACCATTGATATAATAGCTACTGACGTTGATATGGCAGTTTCCAGTGTAAGCCAACATGTTGGCCTCTGCAAGCTGTCAGGTACCAAAAGAGTTGTGCCAAGATCACCTAACTCAAAGAGCTGATCTTTACATCAGCCTATTTTAAACAAGATCAAAGCTAATGAAGACCATTTTATGCAACAAGTTGTAACTAGGGATGAGTCTTGGATTTACCAATACTATCCAGACAGCAAGTCCAGTCAAAACAGTGACTTAATGCTTGGTTGTTGTCGAGTGCCACTGAGTCGATTCCAACTGATAGTGACCCTGTATAGGATTTCCGAGGACAGACTGATGAGCTTAAACTGCTGACCTTGTTGTTCAAATTGACTTTGTAGTCTTAACCCACAGTGCCACACCAGGACTCTTAATGCTGGGCCAGTTAATTCAAGGAAGAGAGACGTCGGCTCAGAAGGTTATGTCCATTGTTTTTTGAGACGCCAAAGTTGTAATCTTAATAGATTTTTCTTAAAGGACACAGAATGATTATGGGGGCTTATTAGGACAAAATTTTAAGAAAATTGAAATCTGCATTAGTGAGAAAACATCAGGAAAGTTGCACTGAGGAATGTTTCCCCTATGACGACAATGTACTGCTGTTTTGATGTGGTCAAAGAGCACAGAATTCTTTGGGGGAAGGGTTAAAGCGATGGAAATAGCGCTTTCAGAAGTATATATAGATGGACCTTGATGAAGGCTAAATCAAGAAATAGTATCTTCACATTTTGATATTTTTGTTTTTAAAAGATTTCTATGATTTGGTAGCAATAATTTTGACATATCCAAAATTAATACAAAGTTTGGTAATAAAACTTTGTAGGATGCTTCAGTTTTTCCTTTACAGAGGATTCTTAGTTCTCTCTAACCCTTTGTGTTTTCCTCACCCCTAAATGCATAGGATCATTCTGCCTAGGGCCACAAAATTGCTACCTGCTACCTGTACAGTTTTTGGGAAACAAGCACCAAACTTTTTGCTGAATAGCTTTTACAAAGTATTGTTACCCTAAGAGTTCCACATGACTCTCAGCCCTTGCTGGGCATATGTCCATTCTTGAAGGAGTCATAGAAACAGTATTAGCATTTTTTTTCTTTCTGAATCAGGATTTTTGTTAGATACTCTGGCTGTAGTTTGCCAGTACAACTCTCCAGTAGGCTACATCTAGTTGGTACTGATAAATCTACAAAAGGGCTTCAGATAGTTCATGGGAAGAAATCCATTTTTTCACAGAATTTTTAAAGGTCCTTCACATAATAAGATTTTAGAAGTCTACATTGGGAGGAGGGGGAGCGGAATGGCAGCCGACGGTGACTTGAGAAATCCGTTTTTCCAGAAACTTTTTGAAGCTCCTTCTCATAAGGAAGATTTTGTAAGTACTTATTTGAAAAAAATGGCTATAGTATCTACATTTTAAACAAATCTCCAGGCAATTATGATATGGACTAATAATGTTCAGAAACTCAGAACTAAGTATTAAATGTTAGAAATTTTCTGTTTGGTAATCAAACAATATTATACTGTGAACCAGAGATTTATTTACGTTGTTGTTGCTAAGTACAGTAGAGTCAGTTTTGATTGATAGCAACCCTGTATATGGTTTCTGAGGAGTAGCTGGTGAACTTGAACCACCAACCTTGAGGTTCAAACCGACCTTGCAGTCGAGTGCATTAGTCCACAGTGCCACACCAGGACTCCATTATTTATATAATGTTACACAAAACACATTTATTTGGTTATAAAAACAATTACCAATGTTTCATTCTTTCACACTTATCTGAAGAGTAGAGATCTATATCTTAGGTCAGTGAGTATCAAGAACACCATACAGAAAGAAAGCAAAAAGTCAATAAGAAGACATAAGAAAAGGAAAAGATCAGAAAGGATGTCAGAGGAGACACTGAAACTTGCTCTCCAGCATAGAGATGCTAAAGCAAATGGAAGAAATGAGGAGAGGTATAAGAGCTGAACCGAAAATTTCAAAGGTCACCTCGAGAAGACAAAGTCAAATATTACAACAAAATATGCAAAGATCTAGAGTCAGAAAATCAAAAAGGAAGAACACACTCAGCATTTCTCAAGCTGGGGGATCTGAAGAAAAAA
>NW_006408648.1:8703459-8730366 GCF_000296735.1 Chrysochloris asiatica | reverse complement strand
TATTGCATTAGGCAAATCTGCTGCACAAGTCCTTTTTAAAGCATTGAAGAGCAGAGATGTCAGCTTGAGGACTACGGTCCGCCTGACCCAAGCCATAGTATTTTCAATAACCTCATACGCATGCAAAAGCTGGACAGTGAATAAGGAAGATTGTAGAAGAATTGATGCATTATGATGTTGGAGAAGAATATTGAAAGTACCGTGGGCTGCCAAAAGAACAAACAGATCTGTGTTGGAAGAAGTGTAGCCAGAGCGCTTCTTGGAAGCCAGGATGGGCAGACTCCATCTCTCATACATTGGACATATTGTCAGGAGGGACCAGTTGCTGGAAAAGCATATTACATTTGGTAAGGTGGAGTGTCAGAGAAAAGGAAGAAAACCCCCATCAAGATGGATTAGCAAAGTATCAGCATCAATGGGCTCAAGCATGGCAACAATTTTGAGGTTGGACCCTGACCGGGCAGTGTTTCATTCTGTTGTACATAGGGTCGCTATGAGTTGGTACTGACTTCATGGCACCTAACAACAACGATAGTTTTAATGTTTATAATATGCAAAGGGATAGGACCAATAATTTCTTGATTGATAATGATTCTTTTCCATCACAGTTTCAGAAGCCAAAACCTACTTATTTTTCAAGTTACTATCTGTAGTCTTATTATCAAAGCATAAAAGCCAGTATGCTATATAAAATGATTGTGCTACATTACAAATAGGTTGCTTTCATTATTAGATTCTCTCAGGGTTTGATAAACATTATTGTTGTTTATTTTGTCAAGTTGGTTCCAATTCATAGCAACCCTGGATAACGTTTCTGATACTGACTGGTGGGTTCTGAACTGCTATCCTTGTGGTTAACAGTCCAGTGCTTATCCTACAATGCCACACCAGGGCTTGCAATATCAACTGTTGTTGAGTGCTGTTGAGTCGCTTCTGACTTATAGTGACCCTATCTAGGGATTTTGAAAGCAGCTGATGGGTTTTTGAACTGCTGACCTTGCAGTTAACCAGTCCAGTACTTTCCTTACAGTGCTACACTAGCCAAGGGCCTCTTAATGTAAAATGTTAAGTGCTGTTGAGCCTGTTTCGACTCATAACTACCTTATAAAGGGTTTCTGAGGAACAACTGGTGGGTTTGAACAGTTGACTTTATAGTTAGCAGTCCAGTGCTTATCTTATAGCGCCACACCAGGATCCCTTAATATAAAATGTTAAGTGCCATCGAGTCAGTTCCGACTCACAGTGCTCCTAAATAGGGTTCCCAAGAAGTAGCTGGTGAATTAGAACCACTGACCCTGTGGTTTAGACCAACCTTGTGGTCCAATACATTATCCCACAGTGCCACACCAGGACTCCTACTGTGTAAAATAGTGCTATATAAAGTGGTGGTGGTGATGTGCCTTGGAGTCAATTGTGACTCATTGCAACCCTGTATAACGTTTCTGAGGATGTAAATGTTTATGGGAGCAGAAAGCCTCATCTTTCTTCCACAGAATGGCTGGTAGTTTTGAACTGCTGACTATGGGATTAGAAGCCTGACTTGTAAATAGTACCTTTAAAAAACTTAGAAGCTTTGCTAATTAATGTAAGCTCCTTCTTGGTATAAAACATTTGTATGTGAATGATAATAGCTTCTTTTGTTAAATTATTTTAAATAATCAGAGCGATTGGCAATGAGAATCCTCTTTTATGTTTTAATCCAGTTCATGTTTAATTTATATAAGGAGTGAAGATGCCATTGGATTTTACTACAGACTGTGATTGAAACTTGGTAATCCAGGTTTTCTCCACCCAGTATATTAAATCAGGCAGCTACAAAGAGTCTTGGTAGCTCAGTGTTTATAACATCCTTTACCTGCTAATCGACCTCACTTCCTGGATTTCAGTTCATCTAGTTATCAGCTAACAAAAGAACAGCTTTTGGTTCCTGCAGACGCTGGTGAAAAAAATAATCATGAGAAAGAAAGCCACCTTATGCTGTCTTTTTTGTCTACAAAAATAAACTCGGCTATCATACAGCTAACAGGTACAGAGGGAAGATACAAGCTCTTTTGTGAGAAGAAATTGCAGAGAAAATGAACATCATTTCTCACGGTTTTTATTTTCCCTGATCTACAAGTGATGCTGCTGTAATTCTAGCTGCAGTTTTTACCGATCATTCACCACTCAGCAGCTGGTAGAGAAGTAAGACTGCTTGGCAACCACCTGCAGGGCTGCAGAGATGAATTACATTTTCGGAAACAACACACTTCTGTACTCTCGCGCCAGTCGAGGAGGCAATACTAGCTCTAGCCATGGCTCGGTAGGCCCAAAACAGAAACACTGGGCAAAAAAGGGCTCGTCAGATGAACTACAAGCTGAGCCAGAACCATCACGCTGGCAGCAGATAGTTGCATTTTTCACTCGAAGACACAGCTTTATTGACTGCATCTCGGTAGCCACCAGCTCCACCCAGGTAACATACCACTTGTTGAAATTATTTTCAATATATATCTGTTCACATTTGATGTGCAAAAATGTCTTGGTACAGGGTTCTTATTATTAAATAAATGTAGATTATCCACTGAAACCTTGGCTGTGCAGAGATGTGTTTTCAGTCTGTCTATGCAGTAGTTGAGCACAAAGAGGGTAACAAAAAATATTTTCCCTTATGCTCTTATGTAATACCAAACAAAATAGTGTCAGATTTTGTTGAATGACTAATCTAAAAATATAAAGCCATTCAAGGATAAAGTAGACTGTAAATTAATAGTGCTTGTTTATTGCTACACAGTGTTATATGTTATAAACTATGATGCCTGGCCAGAGAAAAAAATATTTGTTTGACTATTTAGCTTTTATATGTCACTAAATAGCCTTAGGGAGATGGGTTCAGTAATGGAGCAGGAGATAATTCAAGGTATTTTCATTGTCTAGTATTTTAAAAACAATTAAGTTTAATATAGTTAGCTGTTACCATAGATCTTAAAATTATAGTAAACAAATGACCATGCAAATTTCTTTTCAAATATTAAAATGACAGTTTAAAAATCATAGTTTAAAGTCAATGACAGTTCTTAAGACACTAAAATTCTCCAAATTAAAAAAAAAAATCACATAAATCCCCCTTTGGAGGAAATAAACACTGAAATTAGGAAGAAAAAAAATAAAAATTAAATTAATATTAGCTTGAGTGAAGTAGCTGTTGTTTGAGAATGTAAGAGACGTAGGAAGAATATTCATATTTTAAAATACAATTTCAACAGATACTCAAATTTAGAAAAAAACATAAGTATGAGAATCAGTCAAATTTAAAAGCAAGTTGAGAATGTTTTTGTCCTTTGACATTCATAATATTTAAATTTTAATAAGATGCATATATATGCACATGCCCGAGGGCCTTAAAAATAAACCTTTTGAAGTTAACAGAAACAGTTCAATATATTTAATCTAGCTGACAAGATTTTCTTCTTTTTGATTGTTGAATTCTCTTTTAATAGTTGTGATTTTAAAACATCTGTTTAAAATAAATTCTTATTTTCTTGTATTTTAGAAAGGGAATTATAGAAGCAGTCATTCATCATATTCTTATAAACACTGAGGCTACTTATAATCACAACTCTTTGTGGGGCAATAATTCATTTAACTCTTAGATTGTTACTGTCCCAAGAATTGAACTAATTGATTTTGTCTACAATTACATTTCTGAAAAAGGATGCAACTTAAGACTTCGATGCTTAATTCTCTTATGCTGTTGTCCATTGTAGATTAATATGAAATGGTATATTCCATTATCAAGAGGAAACATATATAAACTTAAACAAACTGTATATATGTGAGTGTACTATATATACACAGATGCAACTACTGTTACCTGCTACCTGTATTTCATCTTGAGGTGTACTGTCTTATTAATGTTAAGGTCATGTAAAAAAGAGACAGGAAAAATAATTCATGTGGGAAACTGTTGACATGACAGAATCACAGTATGGTTACCTAGGATTTAGAGCAAAAGCTTTCTATCATATTGTATGACAATAGTCAGAATTTTACTAATGTCCTATTTGCAATTGATCCAACAAACCTATTTCAAATTGTATTTTTCCCTCATTTTACTTATATTGTTTCTGAATACTGATAAATGAGTTTGATTTTATTTCTTTCAGATGTCTTTGCTGAAACTTACCTTGTGTTTTTTCATTTTTTAAAAAAATTTTATCTCTATAAGTCCAGACTAAGATCATAGGTTTTAGTTTTTTTCTCTCCTCTTTTGGATTACCAATATGAAATTTTTCATTTTGTACATTTTTCTAACTAATAAAGAAAAGTATACTCAGTGTATGATGAGTTAGATATTTCATATATCCAAGTATTTGTTGTATCTCATTAGAATTAACTTCAAGGATAAAATGTAATGGCACTGAAAAAGAACTGCAGACGTATTTGGAACTTAGTTAAAGATGTTAGATGTATTTTGTTATTTTATTTGCTGAGCTCATGACTGGCAACTTTATGTTTTAGCACCAGAAATGATTTGTGCATTGTTAAAAAGATTGATGAAATTTCATAGTGATATTTTGAGCATCTACTTTATACCGGTAAATATAATAGTATGGTAGTGTTTTGTTCAGTGACTAATTAATAGCAAAGATAAATTAACAAGTCTGTTTTCATTGTTGTCAGAAAAATTCCTTTCTAAGATATGATAGCAAGATTAGCATTGAATCTAAGTGTAGCTGTGCCATATAATATTTTTGGCAGATTGGAGAGTTTTCATTAAATCAAGTTTTATTACTTTGAAAGTTGCCATTCTGATTTGTTGTTAACTTCCCAATTTTCTGTAAATAAAGAAATAATTTATTTACTGATTCATTTAAATTGCTTGATGGGGGTTTGTTGTTAAGTGCCGAGTCGGTTCCAACCCAAAGCGACCCTGTATAGTGTTTCCGAGGACTGACTGGTGAAGTATCCATGTTCATATCTGATTTTATGTGTCAGGTTCTACTGAAATTCCTAATGTGTTATAGGAAGTCACTTACTGCTTCTTGATTAATAAGTTCATCAGCTAATAACAGATAATGCCAGAATGAGCAAAAACTGGTAATTATAAACTTCAAGACTACCAGATCTTAAGACAGGGTGTGGCACGTAGTTGGTGTTCAATAAATGCTGTTTAATTAATTAATTTCCATTTCAGTCATCTGGAACTTTGTTATCTCCTGGCCTTCCAAAATCTGTAATATGACCTCATAATCTGATAATTGCTTAGATACTTATATGTATTGGATTTTCTCTCTTCTCTACTAAGTGACTTTATTTTCCTAAAGCTGTACAAATAACCCAGTATACCTAGTGTTCTTGCCCCTTTCAGTCCTTGCCCAATAATTATTACCATGGAATTTACAAACTGTCTTTATCTTTTTTTTTTATTGTATTCCCAAAGTTTATATTATGGGATTTTATTATAAATTTGAATTGAATGTTTGGAAAAGAAGTGACTAAGGGGAGGACAGAGAGAGGCTCAGGAAGAAACCATGGTGAACGTAGCAAAAGGATGTCTATACTAGTTTTTGACTGCATACAGGTGGTATGCATGTATGTACTTGGAGGCTGCCTTTTACTTTTGTCATAAAGTTAAAATTAGAAAATATTAAGATGAATTTCTCATGAATTAGTTTCTTTTTCTTTTTTTCAGTCATTGATCAAGGCCATATATATGTTTGCCCTAACTTTAAAGGATTATCTATAGAGTTAAAGTAGATTATACTTTAAAAAAAAAAACTTTTTATTGTGAATTGAGTGAAGGTTTGTAAACAAGATCATTAGTTTTACATTCAACTATAATCATATACTTTGTGTCATCTCATTGATTACAACAACAGTTATCCCATTTCCTCCTTGTTGCTACCCATGTACTAATACCTCATTCAAATTCTTGAATTAGTTTCTTTGAGGGTAAAATTTTCTCTTTAGATATTCGTACCACTTTCTTCTTTATTTTGATTAGTGTTATGGTGGTGGTGGTTGGTGGTTATGTGCTGTGGAGTCGGTTTTGACTCATAGTGATCCTGTTCCGAGATTATAAATCTTCACGGGAGCAAAAATCCTCATCTTTCTCCTGTGGAACAGCTGGTAGTTTCAAACTGCTGACCGTGAGGTTCGCAGCCCAATTCGGAACCACCACACTACCAGAGCTCCTTGAATAGTTTTATAGCGTAGAAAAATTGACTGTATACATATCAAGCCCTCATTGATTCCTTGCCTCAATGCCCCTCATTCTTGTGTATGATCACTTGATGCCAATCTGTTATCCTGTTCAACATACTCATTCAGCCTTCTAATAATTTGAAACAGTTTTCATATCCAGCAGACTTTTAAGGAATTTAGCTGCTTAAGAACTAATCAGTTCATCAGTGAAAAGTGTTAACTTCTTGGTGATATCAGTGTTTATTGATAGTCTAGTAATCATATAAACTTTGAACAGTTGTGAAGTGCTAGGTCACTTTAATTGTGTGTTTCACAACTGTTCATGTATTTTGTATTACTTGAAAATCTGTAACAAAGATCATTGTAAGTATTCAAATAGGTTCCCACCCCAAACACTTGACATACCAAATTAAGCTGAAAGCAATAAAACTCTGTCCCAGAAGTGAATAAAATAGACAATGACTTGTTGTAACTGAAGATAATGTAGTTTTCACAACAGTGAATTTATTAGCCACATGAGTTGAGTAATCTGCCTAAAGGAAAATCCTTAATCCTAAATTAAAATGTTGTTGTTATGTGCCATGGAGTCAGTTCTGACTGATAGCAACCCTGTATATGGTTTTCAAGGCTCTCAGAACCTACTTGATGGCACTTAACAGCATTAACAACAACAGATCATCACATGAGCGAAAGCCTCATCGTTCTTTTCCTAACAATGGTCCTTGTGGTTCATAATCCAGGGTTTATCGTATAGAGCCACTGAGCTTCCAACTAAAAATATAGAAAAATCTATTTAGATATTTATGTGGAAAAATATATAGGCTAATTGTATAAAAGAATTATTTGTCCTAAACAGGTGCATTATGGACTACAAAGAATTTAGTTTTTAAAGCTATTCATTGGATTTACGTTGTATAAAAAAACTGGAGATAATGATAATGTCAATCTCAAATGATAGTTTTAATCTTACCTTCTAGCCTACTAAGGTGCACGTTGGCTCCACATGATAAGCACTGGACTGTGGACCAGAAGGTCTGCAGTTCGAGCCCACCAGCTGCTCCTTGGGAGAAAGATGAGGCCTTTTGCTCCCACAGAGATTTAAAGTAAAGTCATAGAAACCCTGTATAGAGTCACAATGAGTCAGAACTGACTCAATGAACTTTTATGTTCTATAGCTAACTCTTCATTTTTGAGTATATCTCAGGCCTTTTGATTACTCAAAAGTTTCTGAAATTTGTTCTGTCTTCACTGTACCTTTCTTTCCCTGTTTACTTAGCCATTTTTACTAGCATACAAATCTACGGTAACACTTCTCATTTAAACAACCATAAAATCCCTTTTTGTGGAGTTTTGTTGTTGTTAAGTGCCATTGAATTGGTTCTGACCCATGGCGGCCCTATATAAAGTTTCCAAGGAATGGCTGGTGAGCATGAACCGCCAACCATGCAGTTCAAACTGACTTTGCAGTCCAGCACACTAACCCACAGCACCATATCAGGAGTCCATTTTGTGGAGTATAGTTTAGTAAATTCAGTGCTCAATTCTCAGTCCCCATTTCTACTGGACCTCACAACAACTTGTGGCAGAATATATTACTTTATTCTGTAATTTCTTTATTCCTTCACTTTCTAGATACTGCTCTTCTGTTTTTCTGCCAACCTCAGTTTTCTAAATTGAGTTTCCAGATAGATTAGGAAGAAAAGCCTGGTGATCTCATTATGTAAAGCAGCCAGTGAAATCCCTATGAATCACAAAGGTTCCACCTGCAACTGAAAATGGAGTTGGCACAGGACTAGGCACTATATGGGTTGTACATGGGTCACCACGAATTGGGGACCGACCTGACAGCAGCTAATAATAGTAAATGTTGAATGCTTCATGCCTTATTTAGTCTTTGAATTTATTCCCTTCTCTCTCTCTCTTTGTACACATATTTCAGGTGATTTCATCCAGTCCTGTGCCTTTGAATATTTACATCTTTGTTTTGTTGTTAAGTGCCATCGTGTCGGTTATGCTTCTTAAAGATCCTGTATAAGACTTCAGAGGAGCAACTGGTAGGTTTGAACCACCAATCTTGCAGCTCAAATTGACCTTGTAGTCCAGTACATTTTTCATAGCTAATCCCCATGAATATGACTTAACATGCTAAAAACAGAACTAATTGTATTGTTTATTATATCCCTCCCCCTGACAAAATCCTTAAAATCATATTTTATTTTTTCTATATCCAGTCTAATAACAAATTTTACTAGCTCTAGGAATTCAGGATATATTTATAATTTGACCACTTTTTACCACTTCTTCAACTACAAATTTAATTCAGATAACTTTCATCTGTTGCCTGAACTACGATAGTAGACATCTAACTGATCTCCCTTTTTCCATTATTTCCTTTCATCCTTCTATTCTTCACTTAGCATTCAGGTTGATCCTTACAAAATGCAAATCAGTGCATGATAATACTTTTCAAGGCTCCTGATGACATTTACAAAAAAATTCTTATTTATCATTGACTTCTGGTATGGCACTGTAGGATAAACGCAGGACTGTGTTGTAGGTTTGAACTGTAAGGTTGGTGGTTCAAACTTATCAGTTGCTCCTTGGAAACAGCTATCCAGGATCACTGTGAGTTAGAACTGACATAACGACACTTAGTGATAATAACAGCAACAATAGCTGAAAAGGTCCTGTATAATCTGGCCCTTGTACAGGGTCGCTATGGGTCGGAACTGACTCTACGGCAGTTAACAACAATCTGGCCCTGGCAATATCTGCAATGCCATTTCTCACCTCTTCCTAATTCTTATATTAGTTTTGCTATATTAGTTTTGCATGTGGCCATCTGAGAGCCTTCTTTATCCAGAAATTCTCATGGTTCACTCCCAGACTTCCTTCAGATTTCTTTGCCATTTCCCTGGGAATGGCTTTTAAAACTCAAAAAATTGTAATGTAATCTCGATTAGATTGGCCATAGTTCGTTGTTGTTGTAAAGAGCTGTCGAGTTGGTTCCGACCCATAGTGACCCTGTATAGGGTTTTTGAGTTAGTAATTAAGTGCGAGGATATAGTGATCCTATATATGGTTTCCGAGGAGTGGCTGGTGAGCTTGAACTACCAACCTTGCAAACTGATCTTGTGGTCCAGTGCTTATCCTACAGTACTACACCAGGAATCATAGTTTCTATTCAGTGTTTTTATGGTTTCATGGTTCTATATGTCAACAGGTAGAGGACACATAGGTAGAGAAAGATATTTTATTAGTAATATTTGTTTCTTAAATATATTCAAACAAATTATTAAGCTTGGGTTAATGCACTGGACTGCAAAATTTGTTCTAACTGCAGGGTCTGTGGTTCAAGCTCACCAGCCGCTCCTCTGAAAACATAAACAGGTTCACTAAGAGTCAGAAGTGACTTGATGACATTTAACAACAACAACGTTTAAAGTAATGTGTTACAATATTGTTGAAAATGAATGTCCCATATTATCTTGATATTGGGCCAGGAGATTCACCATGAACCATGTTTTTACCTGTTGTTTATTTTCAAGTAGTGTTTGTTCACATTAGAATTGTACTTCTTGTCACTTACTACAACTGCAAAGTTATAGCTGTGTTAAGAAGTGCAATTTAAGTAAGGAAAATGACTTGTTTAATCTCAGTTGGTAAACCGTAAACTTCAGTAGAGATGGGATTACAGTGTGCATGTTTTCTTCTCTTACTTTCCTAGAGTAAATGCACCTGATAAATACTTCTTCAATGCAAAAACAAATTATTGTCACGTACTTATTTGGAGCTTCTAAACATAATTTCGTCTCTCATATTTTGGACATATTGTCAGGAGAGACCAGTCACTGGAGAAGGTTTGGTAAGGTGAAGGGTCAGAGAAAAAGAGGAAGACCCCCAACGAGATGCATTGGCCAAGTGGCAACATCGATGGACTCAAGCGTGGCAACAGTAGTGAGGCTGACCCAGGATCGGGCAGTGTTCTGTTCTACTATGCCTAAGGTTGCTATGAGTCGGTACCAACTCGATGGCACCTAACAACAACAACAACAAACATAATTTGGCCACTAAACCATTTTATATAGAAGTGTTGCTTATAAAGGAGCCCTGATTACAACCTCGGAAACCCTGTACAGGGTTGCTATGAGTCAGAACCGACTCCACGGCACATAACAACAACAACCAGAAGGTCAGCAATTGGAATCAACCAACCATTCTGTTGGAGAAAGATGTAGCAATCTGCTTCCGTAAATCTTATAGCCTTGGAAAACCCTGTAAGAAAGTTCTACTCTGTCCTGTAGGGTGGCAGTGAACCAGAATTGACTCTAAGATAATGCATTAGGTTGTGGTTTTATTGCTTGAAAATTAACAGGTATACATTATAGTATTTTCTAATCTCATTTAAATTTCATAAGGAATTCAAAGCTCTCAGGAAGATTTGTGAGCCATGTATATTTTTATATATTTGAAAACAAATTCTCTTCAACGTTTTTCTTAGTTTCTTTTAAAAATCCTTTTTCATGTTAATGCTTTTTACTAGCAGCTATTATTGTGGCACTGTAGGAGAAGCACTTGACTAAGAACTACAAGGTCAGTGGTTCAAATCCACCTAGGAGCTGCTCCTTGGAAACCCTATGCAGGGTCCCTGTGAGTCGGAACCAACTTGATGGCACTTAACAACAACAACTGTTTAGATAACATTACCAGTCAGCCACTTTGATAATAGAGTTTAGAATTTGGATAAAGGTAAAAATAGTTCCTCAGACTATCACCTTATGTAACAGACTTTAAATAAACCAATTAAAATATAATTTTATAGGAATATGCAAATCAATCAGCAAAGACAGAACCAGTTTTATGCAAGTAAACCAACTAGCTATGTATGACATCTGGAAACTAGAAATTTAGGAGATACCTAACCAAAACTCCTACTGCCCCTTGATAAAATGTGTTAAAAAGATTTTTCCTTTTCACCTCTTAACAAGAACCCTGCCCATTCCTTATGTTACCTTTTTAGCCCCAATTTAGTCCCATTTCTCAGCATTACTTTCAGTATTCATGATACCTAAACACGATTGATTCAGTCACCTCTGGAGTGTGAAGTGGTATGGTTATGGAAGAATGGAGTCAGTTGATTGTATTACACATTTTTTTGTTGATGTTAAGAAAATAAAAAAGGGGAGGAGATCATAAGCTGGGGGCTAAATTACAAAGCCTCATTTTTCTGTAATCAACTCTGGCTAATCTTGGTAGAACCGTCTTAACTGCTGGAACTGACTCAGCAACACAGAACACCAACATATGTGTGTGTGTGTGTGTGTGTGTGTGTGTGTATATATATACATACAATTTGTTGTTAAGTGCTGTCAAGTTGATTCCGACCCATAGCGACCCTGTAGAGGGTTTCCAAGGAACAGCTGGTAAGCTTGAACCACTGACCTTGTAGTTCAAACAACTTTGTAGTCTGACACATTAGCCCACATCGCCATACCAGGACTCGTGTGTGTAGGCATATATATGGACCCTATTTTGGGTTTCTTAGGAGTGGATGGTAGATTTAAACCACTAACCTTGTAGTTAGCAGTCCAGTGCTTATCTTATAGTGCCACACCAGAATTTCATCTATCTAGCTAACTAGCTAGCTATAATATATACACGTGTATTTTATAGATATATATATTATAGATATGTATTATTTTGTAGATATATGTGTAATATATACACATGTATTTTATAGATATATATGAACATATATATATGTTGCTATTATTAAGTTCTGTCAGATAAGTTCTGACTCATAGAGACCCTGTATATAGAGTTTCTAAGAAGTAGCTGGTGGATTTGAACTGCTGACTTTGTGATACACAGTCCAGTGCTGATCCTACAGTGCCATACCAGGAGTCATTGTGTGTGTGTATGTATGTATGTGTGTGTATACAAGCGTGGCAACAGTAGTGAGGCTGACCCAGGATCGGGCAGTGTTCTGTTCTACTATGCCTAAGGTTGCTATGAGTCGGTACCAACTCGATGGCACCTAACAACAACAACAACAAACATAATTTGGCCACTAAACCATTTTATATAGAAGTGTTGCTTATAAAGGAGCCCTGATTACAACCTCGGAAACCCTGTACAGGGTTGCTATGAGTCAGAACCGACTTCACGGCACATAACAACAACAACCACACACACACACACACACACATATACATCTGGTGTGGCGCTGGAAGATCAGTAGTGTAATGTGGACCACAAGGTTAGCAGTTCAGACCTACCAACTGCTCCTCAGAAATGCTATACAGGATTGCTATGAGTTGGAATCAACTCAGTGGCACTCAGAAACAACATATATGTATGTTGCATATATATGCATTCAAATGTATGTGTATATGTAGATAACTTGACTCCTGGTGTAGTACTGTAGGATCTACAGGAGAAAGATATGGCTTTCTGCGCCCATAAAGATTTGCAACGTTAGAAAGCCTATATAGGATCCCTGTTAATCAGGGCTGACTCCACAGCACATCACCACCATATATTTGTACATGTATATATGGAGCCCTGGTGTGGTGCTGCAGGATAATGCACTGGACTGCAAAATCGGGTTGAAACGCAAGGTCAGTGGTTCAAACTCACCAGCTTCCCCTTGGAAACCCTATATAGGATCACTATGAGTTGGAACCAAACATAGCAACAACAAAAACGTGTGTGAATATAAACATGGAGTCCTGGTATGACACTATAGGATAATTTGCTGGACTACAAGGTCAGTTTGAACTGTAAGGTCGGCGGTTCAAACCCACCAGTCACTCCTTGGAAACCCTATATAGGGTCGCTATAAGTCAGATCCAATTCAGCGGCACTGAACAACAACAAATATATAGACATGTAGATACACATATATAGCATTTAATAACTATACACACACACATGCATCAAGTTGATTTCATCAGTTCTGACTCATAGAGATCCTGTATGCACAACTGCCCGGTCCTGTGCCATCCTCACAATTTTTGCTATGTTTGTCCCCTTTGTTGCTACCACTTGTTGCTGTGTTATTCCATCTCATTGGGCATCTTACTTTGGCAGACCCTCCATTTTACCAAGCATAATGTCTTTTCCAAGGACTGGTCCCTCTTGACAATATGCTGAAAGTTCAAGAGACGAAGTCTCACCTTCCTTGCTTCTGAGCATCATTCTGTCTGTATTTCTTACAAAACAGATTTGTGTCTTCTTCTGGCAGTCCATGGTCCCTTTGATATTCTTCCCCAACACCAAAATTCATATGCATCAGTTCTCCTATGGTCTTCCTTATTCATAGTCCAACTTTCATATATATACGAGGCAATTGAAAATTCCATGGCTTGAGTCAGGCACACTTTAGTTCTCAAACTGATAGCTTTGCTTGTGAACTCCTTAAAAAGAGGTCTTTTGTAGCAGATTTGCCTAATGCAGCCCGTGATTATTGACTGCTGTTTCACTGAGTGGTGTTTGTGGATCCTAGTAAATGAGGTCCATGACAACTCCAATCTTTTTTCCATTTACCATGATGTTATTTAATGCTCCAGTGTGAAATTATTGTTTTCTTTATATTGAGGTGCAATCCATACTGAAGGTTGTAGTCTTTTTGATCTTCATTAATACTGCAAGTCCTCTTTCCTTTTAGCAAGTAAGGTAATGTTATTTGCATATCATAGGTGGTTGAGTCTTCCTCCAGTACTGATGCCACATTCTTTTTCATATAATACAACTTCTCAGATATTTGTTCAGCATACAGATTAAATAAGTGTGATGAAAAGTTATAACCCTGACTGAGACCATTCCTGATTTTAAATCATTCAATATGCTCTTGTTATGTTTGAACTACTGCCTTTACAACTGCCTTTTGTTCTGTGTGCAGGTTCCTCACTTTTTTTCCCAGTAAAATGTTCTGAATTACCCATTCTTTGCATTGTTATCCAGAGTTTGTTATGACCCACAGTTGAATACCTTTGCATAGTCAACAGAGCACACATAGACATCTTTTTGGACAATGTCTACTTTCAGCCAAGATCCCACTGATAGGGCATCCTCTTCTGAATCTAGCTTGAATTTCTGGCAGCTCTCTGTCGATGTATTGCTGCAACCATATTTAAAAGCCTTCAATATTTATTATCTGGCCCTTTGCAGAAAAAGTTTGCCAGCCCCTTTTCTAAGGGTTATGGAATAGTCTATTTCCTTTTTTTCAAAAAGTTGTAATTGCAGTAGAATGTAGTGGTTAACAGTAAAGACTTAATAAAACTATTTTTGAACTATTTTAAAAGTCCAGATGTGGGCGCCATAGGATAAGCACTTGACTGCTAACCACAAGGTTTGTGGTTGAAACCCCACATGTTGCTCCTCGGAGACCCTGTCCAGGCTACTGTGGGTCAAAATCAACTGATGGCACTTCACAACAAAAACAACTTATTGTACTGGTTAATTGTCTGAAAAGGAGGCTAGCCTTGTGCGATAGACTAATTTTCTTATTCATGTTCTTTTATTCAGCAAACGTTTATTAAATACTTTGTCTTAGACACTATCCTAGACACTGAGTGCATACAGGAGTGGATGGAACCAAAATTCTTGCTTTTATAAAACTTTTGTAAAAGAGGGAGTCCTGATGTGGCACTGGAAGATAAGCACAGGACCGCAGGGTTGGTTAGAACTGCAAAACCGTCAGTTCATACCCACCAGCTGCTCCTCGGAAACCTTATACAGGATTGCTATGAGTCAGAAGCTCCTCGACCATACTTTTTTTGTTTTTTAAATGTTTTATTGTGAATTGTGTGATAGTCTACATAGGAGAACATTAACTTTACATTCATTCCATCATCTATCATTTCATTGGCATAATTACCATCCCATCCATGCATCCTCACCCAACCAAAGTGTGTACCTTGGAAGCCTGCCCCCCCCCCCCCCAACAAAGTCCTCAGCCCCTCTCTATCTCCTGATCCCGAGTCCCCAGCCACACCATCTCTTGACGTCGTTTTCTCTGCCTCTATCTCAGGCCTCACTGCTTCTCTGGGTAGGATCCCGCTCTTCACTCTTCTCCATCGATGGTCCCAGTGTCCTCCGCTCCTAGACTGAAAAGTTAATCACTCCCCTCCTTGCTACAAAATGTCCACCTTTAGATTTCCAACCCTCATTATCAGTCCTGATTTAACAACTATTTACTATTGCATCACAAGAGACCCCTCTGTATTTCGTTTCATCAGCCCTTCCTGGACAGGCTGGACACTATTCACTGGAGACTCTACCTTCCAACACGCCCTTTGGATCTAGGTTCCCTCTTGAAAGCTTGTAAACCAGTCACTTCTTGCCTTTGTATCCCTCCCCCCATTTTGGGTAGCCGATGTCCAAGTTGCCCATCCCTGTCTACCCTTTGTGTGGAGGGGGTGGGAATAGTTCTTGCAGCAGGGATTTGTTTCGTCTTTTGAGCTACTGCATTCATAGGTGTAGGTCATGTTTATCGAATTGTATCAGATGACACTTTTTTCCTCTTCTTTCTTCTTCGGGTTGACTTCTGTTTATCCAGTCATTGAAGTCAAATAGGTATCATCTGCAAGTGTGGGTGTTCTTGCGTCTGTCTGGCCTCTCCACCCGGGTTCACAATAGTTTGCTGAACAATGTAGGTCCTCCACCATACTTAACAGTAACACCAGTATATAAGAGGGGAAGACAGATAGTAAACATAATTAAAATATGACATGCTGGAGAAAAGGTAAAGAGAGATAGAAGACAATAAAAAAATGTGTGTTGCTTACATGTGAGTTTCAGATGCTGATAGGATAACCAAGAGGGACTTGAACTTGAAGGTGATATTTGAGTAGAAAGACATTGAACAAGTTGTGGGATTGAGCCATGTTGCTATCTAGGACAAGTGCATTCTCAGCATAGATTTTGTTAGGTGGTGCTGAGTCAGTTCTGACTCATAGCCACCCTATATAGGGTTTCTGAGGAGTTCTGGTGTGGTGCTATAGGATAAGCACTGGATTGCTAACCCAAGGTCAGCAGTTCAAACTCACCAACCACTCCTTAGAAACCCTGTGCTGGGTCACTGTTAGTTGGAACACACTCTCTGGCACTTAACAACAATTGGATTTCCATTGCTATAAATCTTTGTGGGAACATAAAGCTTAATCTTTCTCCAGTGGAGCAGCTAGTGGGCTTGAATCACTGGACTTGTGACCCACAGTCACTTCTTACCCTATAGAGCTACTGTGTACCCCTCAGCAGAGTATTGGATAGCAAGTAGGCTCTATAGTTTTTGTTGTTGTTAGGTACCATCGAGTCGGTACCGACCCATAGCTATCCTATGCACAGCAGAACGAAGCACTGCCCGATCCTGAGCCAACCTCACTACTGTTAGGAGCATGTATATAGGATATTTGGGTATTCAGTGTTACTGAAACTAAGTAGAAGACTTCAGAAAAATAACTGAGCCCTGAATCATGTTGAAACTTATGAGTAGATGAATGAATAGAATAGGGTAAATATTATTTCAGGATGCATTAAGGTCTCTGGTGGAGTAGTGGATTGTGTGTTGGTTCTAACCACTAGCTGCTCCATGGGAGAAAGATGTTTTCAGCTCCTGTAGAGTAGAGATTTACAGTCCCTGTAACCTTACACAGGGCTGGTATGAGTTGGAACTGACCTGATAACACATAACAACAGGATGCCTTAAGAGCCTGTTTTAAGTTAGTAATTGTGGGTTCGGAGTCCAGGGTTGTGTATGTTTCTCTAGCCACATTCTAATAAAATCAGGTTTAAAAAAAGCATATTGAGGGTAGTAGTTTCATCTTTTGTTAATTATGTAACCATATCTTTAAATCCAAGTTTTCAATCTTTGTATAGTTCAAAATTTGTTTGGTTGGCTCATCCTTCTACTAGTACAAGATGATCAGCTAAATGCTGGTAGAATTGATCTTTTCATAATGAAGGAATGATAAACCTTAACAAAATATCAAGAAATGGAAGTAGAAATAGCAAATAGATGGTCTGTCTGTCTGAACTAACAAATTTGCAGCCATGTTTCTAGAATGTAGTGTTAAATTCTAGATTAATTTTCCTGTTCCATCTTTGTAATTTTAAAATTAAGAATTAATGTTTAGTATCCCTGGTAATTTGTTTAAAAATACATCTAATCTTATAGCTGTTTCTTTTTGAGGTAGTTATGACATGGGTGTCATATGTAGATGATTCAAATAACATATTTTTAATTTTGCCCCCTCCGCTCTAGTTTATACATTGTTAATGACAGACAGAAGAGCATTTAGATAAAATAAGAATATTTATAATAATTAAGTCATGAGAAACATTTTTATTTTCATTTGAAAACAGTGATTTCCAAGCTAAGTTTCTGTAAGTTTACTGTGCTTTCTTCTAATAGGCACACTTACTTTGAAGTGCCAGATAGTTTGGATTAAGGATATTAATTAAATCAAAGTAGCCCTAGGGTAGTTACTTTTTCTTTTTATCGAAGAAACCAAAAAATTTGCTAACGCTTATGTCTGACTATCTGTCAAGTTGTTGCTGTCACATGCCATTGTGTCAGATTCGATTCACAGCAACGCTGTATAGGGTTTCCGAGGAGTGATGGATGGGCTTGAACCACCAACCTTTCAGTTAACAGTCACAGTGCTTATTCTATAGTGCCACATACATTCTTGAATCTTTTTATATAATATAAACTTAGTTTACCTCATTTGTATAACACATTACTGTAAGATAAGACATTAGGTGCTGGCCAGTATTGTTATTTTTCTTTGTTCCATTTTATGTTGTGAAAATTATTTTGATAAGTAATTTAATGAGGAAAAAGTTTTAATGTGTTCAGATAGCTTTGTAAATCTTTTATGCCTGAAGCTAACTATAATGTTAAAAGATCATTTTTATTGGTGGCCTTTGTGGATGTTATTCTTAATAGTCTTTCCTCACGCCTCACTTCTTAATTAGTCACCAGATATGCCAATTTCAAAGTAAAAATTTATTTTGATTTGTCTACTCAGCCATTTCACGATCCGCACCATTAAGTCACAAAGCACTCTGAACTGGATTATCACAGTAGCATCCTATCTGTCTCTTTTGTCTCTTTATATATTAGTCAAGATTCATAATGCACATGATTAAAAACCACTTTAGCTATTTTAACCTGAAAAGAATTCAGTGAAAGTTAGTTGTTTGTTGCTGTCAAGTTGCTTCTTACTCATGGTGACCATTTGTAGAGTACAGCTGTTTCATAAGAGTTTTCAAAGCTGTGATCTTTTAGAAGCGGATAGCAAGGTCTGTTTCCCAATGCAACTCTAGGTAGTTTGAACCTCTCTAACCTTTTGGCTAGTAGTCGAGTGCTTAACCATTTGTGCTACCCAGGAACCTTAATAAAGGTAGTTGTTGTCAAGTCAGTTCTGACTCATAGTGATCCTGTCTAGAGTTTCTAGGGCTAAGCTGAGGGGTTTGAACCACCAGCCTTGTGGCTAGCAGTCCAGTGCTGACCCTATAGTGCCACACCAAGACTCCATAAAGGTAGTAGGTGCGCTCATTATTCATATGTTGTTGAATGAATGGAAGCTTGGGAGGACTGTTGTTATTGTGCTGTGGAGTCGGTTCTGACTCATAGCAACCCTGTACAGGGTTTCTGAGGCTATAAATCTTCATGGGAGCAGAAAGCCTCATCTTTCTCCTGCGGAACAGCTGGTAGTTTCAAACTGCTGACCTGAAGGTTCGCAGCCTAATTCATAACCAATACGCTACCAGAGCTCCTTTGGGAGGACTGTATTAGTCATAAATGTAGATAAGCAGTGCATATTATACACTGTGAGACTTCAGGCCACTTTTATGAAATTCTGTTTTGTTTAAAAGCTTGTTTCATAATTTTAAGTGTTTAATTAGGTGTGAAATGTAAACTTACTTTAAAAAATAAATAAATATTTGAACATTTTCCAAAAGATAACAATTTAATACTTGTACTTTTAAAAATGTCTAGTCATTATTTTACAAAAATTTATCATCTTCTGCAGTATTCTTTGAAACAGTATTAATATTATAGCCTCTGTTGTCATGGAAACAAGTCTCTGAAGGCAGCTTTAGAGGCTAATGAGTCCATGGTGTTGCTATGGATAGAAACAACTGAGATTATTGTTAGTCACATGGTAAAAATTAAAAAACAAACATAAAAACACTATTTGTAGCTGATCTTAACTGAGTGACAGAAGGGAGCAGCACAAAGATGATGGCATAGTAATCATTCTAATTAATGAATTATGTATATAAGGTTTTTCAGAATGTTTATATAAGTTTAAAATGCTTGTTCTAAATTGTTTTTTTATAATAACCCAAATATTAAATGATTGCTGTATATTATTGTAAATTGTTCATTATATTAGAATCTTAAGTTTGACATTTTTACCAATTTAGAATCTTTTTATATAACTTCCCAGAATTTCATAATGTTCTCTCCATTCCAAACATCCTCTTATCCTTTAATATTACTCTATTACCAAATCTAATATCTTGTGTTCATTTGATTAATACTTTGTTGTTGTTACGTGCTGTGGAGTGGGTTCCAACTCATAGTGACCCTGTACAGGGTTTCTGCGGCTGTAAACCTTTACGGGAGCAGAACGCCTCATCTTTTTTCCATGGAACAGCTGGTAGTTGCAAACCTTGAGGTTTACAGCCTGATTTGTAACCCACTACGCTATGTTTAGAGGTATTGTTTTGCTTCAAGTAAATTAGATGAATTATTTTGCTCTGGAATTATTGATTCTTGAATGAATTATTAAACCATGGCTTAGAAATTGTGTGTTAATGTCATTGGTTTCTGAGTACTTTCTCACAAGTGATTGCCTTTATTAAAAAGAGGCAGCAGCATGTGTTCTTTTTCAAAATACTTACTTGTTCAGTGGCCTATAAAGTGTGCATTAGCATGGTTTGCATTGTTTTATGATTTTAAAAATTGTATCAGATAAAAGTTTACAGTGAAGTTTAAATGTAGCATTGAAAGATTTATAGTTTATCATAATGGATTTTGGAGCACTGTCTGTTTTATGTTTTGTTTTGAATGTAACATTTGCTACTTAAAAAAAAAATAGCATGCTGGAGTATTAGTCAGCTACTGTGTGATCATGTTATTAGGGCTGGAGATCATTACTAAGAAAATAATTGAGTATTACTCGAACTTTTTTAAACATTTAGAAACTAAACTTATTATAGACTTCATGACTTTTGGCACTTTTGAAGACTACAACTAGTTGTTTTTTAGTTTACCTTTCAATTAGGATTTATCCTATATTTAATGAGTAAATTCAGTTTATGATAAGAATATCACAGTAGTGATCTGTTCTTAACTACATTTTATCAGGAAGCATATGGTTTTGATTTGTCTCATTAATAGTGATGTTAGCATTGATTATTAAGATAGAATCTGTTAGGTTTCTCCACTGGAATAAATATTTTGAGGGAAGATACTTAATACACACATACACATAGCTCATTCAAAATTTCATCCACTTGTTTAACATCCATTAATGTTCCTTGTGAATGATTTTTTTTACTTGGATGGTTGCTAAATTCTCATTTTGTAATATTATCATTTCTTCTATACTTTTAAGCTGGCATTCTGCTGTAAGGAAATGCTTTCTCTTCCCCCATCTGTTTATTCATGTATTTATAGGCATACCTCAGAGATACTGATACTATGGGTTTGGTTCTAGATCACCTAAAGCAAGTCACCTAAAATTTTGGTTTCCCAGTGCATATAAAAGTTCATTTACACTATACTGTAGTATTTTAGTGTGCAATGGTGGTGGTGGTGGTTATGTGCCGTGGAGTTGGTTTTGACTCATAGCGACCCTGTTGTAGGGTTTCCGAGGTTGTAAATCTTTACAGGAGCAGAAAGCCTCATCTTTCTCTTGTAGAACCACTGGTACTTTTGAACTGCTGACGGTGAGCTTGACTTGTAACCTGTAGCCTGACTTGTAACCACTATCCCTTAGTGTGCAGTAGCCTTATGAAAAAGTTTGACATATTGTGAAGAATTACCAGACTGTGACACAAATATGAGAAGTAAGCACATGCTATGAAAAAAATTATGCAATAGACCTTCCTGGTCCAGGGTTGCCACAAACTCTTACTTGGCAAAAACGTATTATCTGTGAAGCACAATAAAATGAGGTATGCCTGAATTTGTTTTCGTATAGATGCCTGGATTCTTATTGTACAATGTGTTTATGCTATTATTACCAGTGTTTATTTTGAACCTCAAATTATTCTTAATTTGGCCAATAGAAGCCTCTGGAATGTTCTTTCTCATGCTCTCATTATTTGAGCACTTTCTTATTTTCTGGTGCAACAAGAATGGTCCAGGCTGGTATTGTACTTGTTGAAATTAAACAATTATCCTAGAGGGCATATGTGTATGTGCATAGACATATTTATATTTATTTCTCTACCTTTTATAGTGATGATTGTGTTCATACTAATATCCCCAATTTTAGTCTGAAACCATGGGGTTCATTCTTATTTTGTACCTTTCATTATGTGTAAGTCCCTCGCATGAGAAACCTTGGCTCTCATTATATTGACTGAATCAAAATCCCCTTTATACAGGCATTCTCCTATCACTACTGGCATTCTAGATGTACCCTCCTTACTCTGCTCAGGTTCCAACAGATCCCCCTTTTACCTTCCTCAGGCTCTCACACTTCATTCCAGACTGCTACTACCTTTGCCACTCACATAATACTCTCTTAGTGTCTCTTTGACTTCCAACAACAGTGCTGCTGCTCTACCCATATGATACACTCTTCATCCTGCCCAGACTCCAATACCTTGTGTCAGGCTTCTCTCATCCCATCCACATCCTTCGCACACAGGCTGTCCTCACTCTGCTTTACCATCAATCAGCAGCCTACAATTTTCTGCTCAAAAGGTTTTTGCCTTCACCCAGGTCATGATAATATTCCAACAGGTTACCTTATAAAAGCTTTTTTTTTTCTCTCTCTCTCTCTCATTCATGAAAACTGTCTGGAATTGATTTTAAACATGGTGTATGGTAGGGATCAGGTTTCATTTGTTTTGCCGTACGGTTATCCAGTTAATTTAACAGCAAATCTTTAAAAACAAAACAAAACTTTTCCTACTGTTTTGATAACACCACTTTTGACATAAATTCAGAGTTAAAACCTATGGGTTTTCAAACGTTACTAAAGAGATTCACTTAAATGATGCGTATTTACGTGATTAATATTTATTTATGAAGTTCAGAATATTTTTTTCTATGTGTGGCGCTGTAGGATAAGCACTGGGCTGCTAACCGTAAAGTTAATGGTTCAGATGCCGTGGAAAACCTATTCAGAGTCACTATGAGTTTTAACCAACCTGATGGCACTTTAACAACATCAACAACATGGGAACAATACGTAAATGGTGATGAGATTCCAAAGCCGGATCCACAGAGACCTTATTCATAATGTACTTTATTTTAGTTTAGTTTAGTTTTATTTATTGTGAGTTGAGTGAAAGTTTACAAGGCAGATCATCAGTTTTACATTCAACAATGTACTTTTTTTTTTTTTTTTTTTAATGTTTTGTGAATTATGTGATAGTTTACATGGGGGAACATTAGCTTTACATTCATCCTATTGTATATCCTTTCATTGCCATGGTTACAATCCCCTCCCTGCATCATCAAACAACCAAAGAGTATACTCCACAAGCCTGCCCCTCGGTCATCAGCACACAGCCCCTCTCCCTCTCTGGGTTCAGAGTCCCCAGCCACTCCATCTCTCCACGCCATCATCTCACTGCTTCTTTGAGTAGGGTCCCACACTCTGCTCTTCTCCCTTGATGGGACCCCGGGACCTCTGTTCCTGGACTGCAAAGTCAACTACTCCCCTCTTTTTGCTACAAAATGTTTACCTTTACATTTCATAATGTACTTTTAATACCACTTCAGTTATCTTATATGGAATCCAGGTGGTGCTATAGGATAAGCATTGGACTGCCAACCACAAGGTCAGAAGTTCAAACCCACGAGCTGCTCCTAGGAAACCCTATACAATGTTAACTATGAGTTAGAATTGATCAAAAGGCACTTAACAGCAACAGCTATCTTGTTATCATTTGTTATTATTACTCTGGGAAAATGCATTCTAGCTCTCATTCTTGAGTCTAGAAACTCCTAACATGGGTGTTCATTGCTATCACCCTTAAAGAAAAAATGGTATGTGAAATATCTCCTAGAATTGGACAATTGTATAAGTTAGATTTTAACTAGGTTTATTTTTTTTGCTCTTCTGAGGATTTTTGTTCATATTTAACCACTTGTTCTTCCCTTTATAAGTCTTTGTTGATGTACAGTGTCCTCTTATCTACTTGATTTAGTGTTTTGTTATATATGTAAAATACAAGAGTGCTTCAGAAAGTTTGTGAAAAATGAATTAAGATAATGGAACATTTTCACAAACTTTTTGAAGCACTCTGTGTTGTTTTGATAGCAAATATTTATTAATCAATGTTATAGGGATTGGTTCTTGTTACAAAACTCCTTTTGTGTGTTCCAGTTAAGTCATTTTAAAAATAATTGGATCAAGTGAAACATAGTAATTGATTGGAAGTGGTCAGACATTGTAATTCATGTCATTAGGGTTCTCCAGCTCTTCCCTTTCTGTCATGCTGTTTGTTTTTTTCTGTTGCCAGATGATTTTTCTAAAAATTTTAAGTGATTATCTAACCCTCCTGCATTAAATGTTTTTAATACCTTATCTTCTGTCTAATTCTTTGAATCTTTTGCTTGTGTATTCATAAATCTAATTGCATGCCTTTTGGCTCTCTGAATGCTAAGAGGAAAGTAGTCAAATATGTTTGAAAAAATATTTGAAAAATATTTTTCAGTTGATCTAATAAAACCAAGTGTATTATCTCCTAGAAGGCAGAGTGTTATAAATCATTATCATTTATTATTTTCATTTTATAAATCTAAAGACAGTCATTCATTTTAACTTAAAAATCATTTAACTTATTGGTGGTATAATTATTACTAACATAATTTCTGAAGAGGGCATTTTCTCATTTAAATTGAAACAGTGTTAATATTTTACCTATTTTTCAGTTATTTCTAAAAACTGTATGTCACAACTTTCTGCTAAGTGTTTCCCTTTTATTTTGGTGTTTTTTTCCTGATTTTTTGTCATTGATGATTTTTAGCCAACAGAAGCTGTACCTCCCTCTCCTCCCAATGTCCCTGTGATCCCTGTCCTGCCAGTCCCTGCTGAGAATACTGTCAGCCTACCCACCATACCACAGGTTATTAGTTTATTTTTACTTTGTGAAAATTTGCTTTGCTTTTAATGTTTAATTTGTATTATTTTAATTCTATTTCTTTGTTATATTTGGACTTCCATTGGGTATTTTCAAGAGTTAAATATTGGGATTTAGTAAAAATGGATTCACATTTGCCATTTTATTAAGTTGCCTATGAAATAGGACAAGTTCTAAACTTGTCTTTATAATGTAGAACCTCCTTGACTTTGTTCTTACATATTTGAAGGAGTTTTCAGATATTTTTGCTTTAGAAAATTTTGTTCATTTTTTAAAAGTAATAAAAATTACTATCCTCCTGATCTTGTATTTGGTTTGTCATCTTGTTTCCTAGGATATATTTATCTTCTTTGGAAATAATCATTTTTCTGTCATTTGATGACATACTTCACTTTTATTAGCTGTTAAAAATAATAGCAAATGTGTATGGCGTGTAAGGGAATTTTGTCTATCTTTGCAACTTTTCTGTAAATTTAAAACTATCCTGAAAGTAGTTAATTTTAAAAGAGTTTTACAAGCATGTAACAACCAAAAAGCAAAAATAGTAGCCAGTTATCAGAGAATATGAAAATTTTTAGCTTTCAGAGCTTTAGTAGTCTCAAGGGGTGATTTGAATGATATTAATAACCTTTGCAACAGACTCAACCCAAAGTGAAAATAATGGTAGTATTAAGTATAGTAATAATGATCTTTGATATGAAAGAACTTATTGAAAATATGAATAAATACATCTTAGATTATTATTATTATTGGTCAGTAACAAAATCTAAGTAAAAATATTTGTTTTGTAAACACAGTTTCAAGATAAGCCCTGAGGATAAAAGGGAATAAATATTGGCAATTGTCACTTACTTTTCAGGAGCCTTCCCCATCTCCTGAAAAAGTAAAATTAAAAGGAGCATTAATTAAAAAAAAAAAAGTAGGATTATAGGGGAAGCTACAGGTATTATAGTAAGACCAGTCTATATTTAAGACTACTGATTTTATATGACCTTTATGAAAATAATTTAAACTGCCAAGAATCAAACCGTAATCCTGATAGTTACTCTTTCTGTATTTCAGAGAAGAAATAGAAATTATAAATAAAACGGTATACCAAGTGAACTATCTAAGGATTATTGTAACACTAACATTCCAAGTGTCTAGGGATTAATTACAGTATTTTTTTTTAAGATGCATGAAACTTGAAAGTTTATTTTACAGTTGTCACTTGAATTCAACTATTTCATAGGAAAATCATTTTCTAAACGTCACTGAAATTTTGTTCTGTGTTGCCTTAAGGGACCGTCCTTTCATATTGATATCCCTAATTTATTTGTTCCAAGTTTTCCTAATTTCGCGTCTCATTACACTTGTAAATTGTTGAAACATGGCATAATATTAAGTTAATGCTATAGGCCTTAGAATCATACTGATTTGGATTAGAATTACAGACATACCACTTAACTAGCTATGCAAGTTTACGTGGTTAAGTCTACTTAACCACACTGAGTTTCTGTTAACTCAGATGTAACACTGAAGATAGTGGTATGATCTCAAAATGTTATTGCAATGACTAAAAGGATAATTATTGCAAGTGAAGGATACAGTGTAGTAGCTGGCACATAGTAATAAGCATTGGTTTATAGGTCCTGTTGAATCATTCCTGATTCATAGTAACCTATTATAGGGTTTCTGAGGAGCCTGCTGATGGTCTTGAACTGCCGACCTTGCAGTTAAGAATCCACTGCTTATCTGATAACACCACATCAGGACTTGGCTATTCATGTTATTAGTGTTGTCTTATGTATTTTTGAGATAATAAAGCAAGATCTGGGATTTTTTTTTTTTTTAAGGATTTGTGCACAACAGATAGGCCTATTATTTTACCTATACTCAAATTGTAAACAACCCTACAAAAGTCCATGGAGAATAGTTTATTTATGCTGTATTATCTGGGAAAGCCTACGGATGTGCTTCATTTTCCAGAATCAATGTATTTTTTATTTTGTATTATTGTTAGGTGCCATCGAGTCGGTACCGACTCATAGAGACCTTATGCACAGCAGAACGAAACACTGCCCGATCCTGGACCAACCTCACTACTGTTGCCACGCTTGAGTCCATCGATGCTGCCACTTGGCCAATCCATCACATTGGGGATCTTTCTCTTTTTCTCTGACCCTCCACCTTACCAAACATGATATCCTTCTCCAGCGACTGGTCCCTCCTGACAATATGTCCTGAGTATGAGAGATGAAGTTTGGCCATGTTGGCCTCCAAGGAGCACTCTGGCTACCCTTCTTCCAAAACGGATCTATTGGCTCTTTTGGCAGCCCATGGCACTTTCAATATTCTCCTCCAACACCATAACTCAAAAGCATCAATTCTTCTATG
>NW_006408648.1:8696036-8701630 GCF_000296735.1 Chrysochloris asiatica | reverse complement strand
ATGGAGCTTTTCCTTCTTCTCTTTCCACAGATGTCAATTTGATTTCTATGTATTCCTTCTGGTGAGGTCCATGTGTATTGTCATCTATTCTGCTGACAAATCATTGATTTTGCAGGATTCTGTCATGCGTTCTCCAGCATCATTTGTATTACCAAGGCCATATTTTCCAACTACTGATCCTTCCTCTTTGTTCCCAATCTTTTCATTCCAATCACCAGTAATGATCAATACATCTTGAGTTTATGTTTGATCAATTTCAGATTGAAAAAGTTGGTAGAATTCTTCTATTTCGTCCTCACTGGCTTTAGTGGTTGGTGTGTATATTTGAATAATAGTGATATTAACTGGGCTTCCTTGTTAGGTGCATGGATATTATCCTATCACAGACAGCTTTGTACCTCATGAGTGATCATGATATGTTGTTTTTGACAATGAATGCAACACCATTCCTCTTCAATTTGTCATTCCTGGCATAGTAAACCATGTCGTTGTCAGATTCAAAATGGCCAATACCAGTCCATTTCAGCTCACTAATGCCTAAGATATTGATGTTTATGTATTCAGTTTCATTTTTGACAACTTCCAGTTTTCCCAGATTCATCCTTCGTACATTCCATGTTCCAATTTTCAATGGATGTTTACAGCTGTTCCTCTTCATTTTGAGTTGTGCCCCATCAGCAAATGAAGGTTCCATGGGCTTTTCTTCCATGGGCTTTTCTCCATTTGTGTCATCACAGTCAGCTTGACTTTGAGGAGGCAGCTCTTCCCCAGTCACATTTGAGTGCCTTCCAACCTGAGGGGCTCATTTTCCAGCACTTTATCTGACAGTGTTTTTTTGCTGTTCATAAGGTTTTCAGTGACTAAACATTCGGAAGTAGTTCGTCATTCCTTCCTAGTCTGTCTTTGTCTGGAAGCTCATCTGAAACCTGTCCATCATGGGTGACCCTGCTGGTATTTAAAATACCGGTGGCATAGCTTTCAGAATCACAGCAGCTCACAAGCCACCACAGTACGACAACAAACTGATAGATGAGTAGTGGGCTATGTCTAACATAAGAAAAGTTAAATTAGAGCTAAATTTATAGATTAGATCATTAAATTAATAGATCATCCTGATTCTGGTCTTTTCAGGTTTAACAAAATGGTATTCAAAAATTGGATTGTTAGTATAATGACTTGATAATATTTTCATTATACTGTTAATCCTAAATTTAAGAGTATACTTTCGATTATTTGGATGATCCTGCTTTTTACTGAACATAAATACCTGATGTAGTGCCATTAGTTTTTTATAATCACTGTAACCTACAGTCACCACCTAAGTGATAGCATTTAACTTTTAATGCAGTGTCTCAAATTAGAATCTAAGATGTATTCTCTAGGGTGTGTGAGGTCTGCATTTGAAAAACACTTGTTTATAATTTAGTAGGGGAGAAAGAGACATTAGACAAATAACATAATGAAACTTTGATGAATGCTAAGAAGAAGAAATGCGGTGTACAGTATAGAAATGCATTTTCTGAACATTGTGGCCTATTTTTAAGTAACTGGATCTTAGAATTATTTTAACCCAATGTTTTAAAATATAATATTGCTGTCTACAGTTGTGTCAGGATGTTTCAGCCTGTTAAAAGAGCATTCATATATATCACTCGGAGACTAGGTTAATGAAATAGCCTAGTAAAAGATACGTGAGCAAAATTGTGTTTCTTAAATTTTGTTATTGATGTTTTTGTCATATTCTTTAGGAGATTGTTAGTGTCACCTTCTGGAATATGCCTGCCCCTTTACTTTATCCATCCCCCCTTTCTTTAAGTAATTATTGTTGGTGTTAAGTGCCATCAAGTCAGTTCTGACTCATAGCGACCCTATGTACTCTTTCCATGGAGCAGCTGGTGAGTTTGAACCACTGACCTTGCAATTCAAACTAACCTTGTGGTCAAGTGCTTTATCCTACAGCTTATCCTACCAAGTGCTTATCCTACCAGGACTTCATTATTATCCAGGTTGAAAGATGCACATGCTCTGTATTGTTATTTTATAATAATGTGGGTTTTGTTTGTTATATGGTTTTTTATGAATTACATTTTTCTTTGTGTTACTTCACTGGAGCCCCACCCAGTATTCTTTGGTTAAAGGCAGGTTTTATTACTCTCTTTTTACTGGAGAAAATGTAATGCAAAGAAGAGTTTTAATTTATTTGAAATCATTTTTATATAACTTATTCTCAAGTCTTTTGTCGTTATTAGATTTCTTCCTAAGAAAAATTTGTAAGTCCTTGTTACCTATGATGCTACCCACTTGCCTGGTTAAATACCCCCATGGTCTTAAATAAGCTGAATTTACTGCCATTTTGGATTTCAGAATTTTAGTTCCCTTTACTTCAAGCATTGAAATTGTATACTTTCTTTCCTTTTTTTTTCTTTTTCCTGAAGTAGCTTCTCCTTTAACGTTGGTGTTAGGATAGACCTGGTGGTGTTTTTTTTCTGAGTTGTATATCAGACTTTCCAAGCCTAATCAAATTGCTATAGCACGTTCCCTCCCATTTTCACCTGTACCAAATTGAAGATTAATGGAGAATAACTGGTGCTATAGAATGAAACCTAGACCGTTAACCCATAAGGTCAACAGGTCAGACCCATAAGCTGCTCCTCAGAAACTCTGTACAGGGTTGCTGTGAATTGGAACCAAGTTGATGGCAGTTAACATATACACGTACTTTTTCAGATACTATCTCTGTATTTTGTAATACTGCATTTCAGAAACAATGAAGTTAGTAGGTTAGAATATAATTGATTCCGTGGTAGTGGTGGTGGTTATGTGCCATGGAGTTGGTTCTGACTCATAGCGACCCTGTATAGGATTCTCTGAGGCAGTAAATTTTTACGAGAGCGGAAAGCCTCGTCTTTCTCCTATGGAACAACAACTGGTAGTTTTGAACTGCTGACATTAAGGTTAGCAGCCCAACTCATAACCACTGCACTACCAGAGCTCCTTTGATTCCAAGGTAGATGTTTTAATTCCTCACCTGCTAACACAGTGTTAATAGATTCTTTTAAATCATTATTTGAGATGGTGACACTGAAATCATTATGCCTCTTTGATTTCATTTCTGTAGACCATCTTTTAGACCATCTTTTGTGATGTCTTTTTTAAAATTGCTAAGTTTTCTCATTATCTGTACTTTTGTTTAATTAAAATTCTTGAGTAATCCTTAATGTGAACATAGTTTTTGTCCAATTTTATGTCTTCTTGTGTAAACCATAGTTTGTTTCTCTTCATGTGTGATCACTTATTCAATTAATAAATCTACAAAGTAAACATATACATGTATGTGTGTATATATTGTTTATCTAGACATTGTCTTTTAGTCAGCATTTCTAAACAAGGTCCATGGTAGTGCAGTGGCTAAAGCACTCAGCTTCCAAAATAAAGGTCAATGGTTTGAATCCACTAGCTTCCACAGGGTAGAAAAATGTGACCATTTACTTGTGTAAAGATTTAGTTTTAAAGGTTTGCAATTGTGGAAATCCTGTGGGACAATTCCACTCTTTTCTATAGGTTCACTGTGAGTAGAAATGATTCATTGTCAGTGGGTTTGGGATATACGTTGTTGTTGTTGTTAAGTGCCGTCAAGTCGATTCCGACCCATAGCGACCCTGTATAGGGTTTCCAAGGAGCAGCTGGTGAGCTTGAACCACCATCCTTGCAGTTCAAATGACTTTGCAGTCTGAATCATTAACCCACAGTGCCACACCACGACTCTTGGGATCTATATGTATTTATAATTATTAATATATTGATTGGTTTCTGAAATCAGCTGTAAAGATTGTACTGAGTTGAACATTGTTTCCCTCAAAACTCATGTTCACCTGGAAGCTATAAATGTGAACCTCTTTGAAAATAGGCTTTTTGCAGATGTAATCAAATTGGTGTTGTCACATGCTGTTGAGTCGGTTCCGAGTCATAGCAACCCTATATAGGGTTTCTGAGGAGAGTCTGGTGAGCTTGAAGTACTGACATTGTGATTTAAACCCACCTTGTGGTCCAGTGCATTAAACGCACAGCACCACACCAGAACTCTGTCATCACATTAGGATGAGGTTATACTGGATTAGGGTTGGTCCTAAATCCAATAACTGGTGTCCTACAAGAAAACACAGAGGGACACACCATTTGGTGATGGAGGCAGGAAGTAGACTATGTGGTGCTCTAGGATAAGCACTGGACCGACCACAAGGTCCATTTGAACTGCAAGGTCGACAGTTCAAACTCACCAACTGCTCCTTGGAAACCCTGTACAGGGTTGCTGTGAGTCAGAATTGACTCAACTGCACTTAACAACAATAACAACAACAATCTACAAATCAAGGATTGTTGGTAACCAATAGAAGCTAGGAAAGACGAAGGATTCTTCTCTAGAGTTCTTCAGAGGGAGCATAATCCTGCCAAAGACCTTGATTTTGAACTTGTAGTGTGGGAGAGTATGTCAATGGTTGCATTCTCATCATTCATGAGGGAAGACCCTAGGATCTGTGGCAGTGAATGCACCTCATGCACAACCATCATCTGTCTACATGATGGTGGTAGTGGTTATGTGCCGGGACTCTCTGTACAGGGTTTCCAAAGCTGTAAATTTGTACGGGAGCAGAAAGCCTCATCTTTCTCCTGTGGAACAACTGGTAGTTTTGAACTGCTGACCATAAGAATGGCAGCCCAGTCTGTAACCACTACACTACCAAAACTCCTTATCTGTCTACATAGAAGCTTGCATTTTACAGGTTTCAGTAGAACTTTCAGACTGAGACAGACTAGGAAGGAAGATTGATGTCTGCACATGAGGTGCACTAGCTGGGAAGTAAACTTGAGTCTCCCTCTTGGAAAGCAAAAATTCTACCACTGAATCACCAATGTCCCCTGAAACACCAATGTCTCCCAAATACTGCTATTCTCATGGTCTATTGCAGTTTCTGACTGGACAGACCACTGTGATCACAATAGGGTTTTCACATACTAATTTTATGAAACTGTGTTCTCTCTTAAAGCATTTTATCATATGGTCATCCAGATCTAGTATTCTGCTGAAAATAATATCAAATGTTTGAACTCTGAGCATTCTTTTAAAATATATATATATAAATGATTAGGGGCTTAAGGGTTATTTTGTTAAATCTGTGTAGCGCTCTTTTGTACAGCTTTCATGCAATTTTTTAGTTCAGTTAATTGAAATTTTAATGGTACTAAAAATGACCAAGAAGCAGTTGTTTGAACAGAGCATGGGAACACTGAATGTATTAAAATTGGGAAAGGTGTGAGACAAGGTTGTATTCTTTCACCATACTTATTCAACCTGTATGCTGAACAAATAATGGGAGAAGCTGGGTTCTATGAAGAAAAACATGGCATCAGGATTGGAGGAAGACTCGTTAACAACAACAACATATGCAGATGATACAACCTTGCTTGCTGAAAGTGAAGAGGACTTGAAACATTTACTGATGAAGATCAAAGAGCACGGCCTTTGGTATGGGTTGCATCTCAATGTCAGAAAAACAAAAATCCTCACCACTGGACCAATAAACAACATTCATATC
>NW_006408648.1:8693835-8695062 GCF_000296735.1 Chrysochloris asiatica | reverse complement strand
AAGCATCAATTCTTCTATGATCTTCCTTATTCACTGTTCAGCTTTCACATGCATATGAGGTTATTGAAAATACCATGGCTTGGGTCAGGCGCACCTTAGTTCTCAAGCTGACATCTTAGCTCTTCAACATTTCAAAAAGGTCTTGTGCAGCAGATTTGCCTAATGCAATACATCGTTTGATTTCTTGACTGCTGCTTCCAGAGTGTTGATACTTGATCCAAAAGAATGAAGTCTTTGACAACTTCAGTCTTTGCTCCATTGATAAGTGTGGTGTTTATTGGTCCATTGGTGAGGATTTTTGTATTCTTCACATAGAGATGTAATCCATACGAAAGGCTGTACTCTTTGATCTTCATCAGTAAACGTTTTAAGTCCTCTTCACTTCCAGCAAGCAAGGTTGTATCAGCTTAGCAGGTTGTTAATGAGTCTTCCTCCAATCCTAATGCCACGTTTTTCTTCATATAACCCAGCTTCTTGGATTATTTGCTCAGGATACAGGTTGAATAAATATGGTGAAAGAATACAACCCTGTTGCACATCTTTCTTAATTTTAAACCTTCCAGTGTTCCCATGTTCTGTTTGAACAACTGCCTCTTGGTCCAGGTACAGATTCCTCATGAGCACAATTAAGTGTTCCGGAATACTCATACTTCGCAATGTTGTCCATAGCTTTTCATGATCCACATAATCGAATCGAAAGCCTTTGTGTAGTCATTAAAGCACAGGTAAACATCTTTCTGATATTCTCTGCTTTCAACCAAGATCCACCAGACATCAGCAGTGATATCCTTTGTTCCACATTGTCTTCTGAATCCTACTTGAACCTCTGGAAGTTTTCTGTCAATCTATGCCTGCAGCGTTTCTGCATTACCTTTAGTAAAACTTTACTTGCATGGGATGTCAAGAGATTGTCAATGATTTCCACATTCTGTTGGGTCACCTCTCTTTGGAATGGGCACAAATACAGATCTCTTCCAATTAGTTGGCCAGATAGTTGTCTTCCAAATTTCTTGGCATAGATGATTGAGTGCCTCCAGTGCCGCCTCACTTTCTTGAAAGTTTTCAATTTGTATTCCATCAGTTCCTGGTGCCTTGTTCTTTGCCAATTCCTTCAATGCACCTTGAAGTGGTTGAACATTAACCATTTCCTTTTGGTACAGTGACTCTGTGTATTCCTTCCATCTTCTCTTGATGCATTCTGCATCATTCAATAATTTGCCTAGTGAA
>NW_006408648.1:8684782-8689094 GCF_000296735.1 Chrysochloris asiatica | reverse complement strand
AGTGCTCCTTGGAGGCCAGGATGGCTAAGCTTTGTCTCTCATACTTTGGACATATTGTCAGGAGGGAACAGTCGCTGGAGAAGGATGGCATGCTGGTTAGGATGGAGGATCAGAGAGAAAGAGGAAGACCCCCAACGAGGTGGATCAGCCAGGTGGCATCATTGATGGCGTCAAGTGTGGCAGCGGTCGTGAGGTTGACCCAGGATCGGACATTGTTTCATTCCGCTGTGCATGGGGTCGCTGTGAGTCGTTTCTGACTCGATAGCACCTGACAATAACAACAACAACAGTGTCTACTAAAATTTGTTTAAATGGTCGTCATATTTTTGTTTCTTTAAAAAAAGTTGTAATTTTATATTGGTATTTATTTATAATATTAAATACACAAAGAAAGATAAACTGGAAAAAAATCACACCAGTTGCTTGATTTTTTTTATATTTTTGTATTGGCATTTTATTCTTTACTTTTACTTCTGTAATAGTCACTTCTGAGTTAACCCAAAAGCTCTTAGTGACACAATGGTAAGTACTTATCTGTTAACCAGCCCAATCCCAGAACTCCACAGTAGAAAATCTGGCATTATGTTTTCAGAAGGATTCCAGAGTAGAAAACCCTGTGAGGCAATTCGACTTGGTTAAATATGGAGTTGCTATAAGACCGAATCGACAAACTGACAATAACAACAAATTTAACCTTAAAACCAAGTTGTTTTTAAGTGGAAACTTAATTGAAGTAAACCAAACTAACTGCCATCAAGTCACTTCTGACTAATAGGGATTTTGTAAGGCAGAACAGAACTGTTAAGAGGGTTTCTGAAACTGTAAATCTTTTCAGGCATAGAGAGTCTCATCCTTCTTTCATGTAGTGACTAGTGGGTTGAACCACTGACTTTGCAGTTAGCAGCCCAATGCTTAATCCACTATGCAACTGTTGTTGCTATTCAGTGCCATTGAGTCAGTTCTGCCTCATAACAACCCTGTATAATGTTTCTGAGGAGCAGCTGGTGGTCTTGAACTGCTTACCTTATGGTTCACAATTATTGTTGGTTCCGACTCATAGCGACCCGGTATAGGATTTCCAGGAGAGCTGGTGAATTTGAACTACCAACCTTGTGGTTCAAACTGACCTTGTAGTCTAGTGCATTATCCAACAGTACTACAGCTCCTTAAACTTCATACAGCGCGTGTTTTTCTACTTGTTTGTATGTGTGTGCTGTGATAGATCATGTTTACTCTAGTTGGTTAAGTGCCATCAAATTGCTTCTGGCTCACAGCTAACCCTGTATAGGGTTTCCAGGGAGCCGACCTTGCTGTTCAAACTGACCTTAGTATCAAGTGCTTATCCTACAGCATGGTCTAAATTAACAAGTGAAGGGCAATAATTGCAGCAGGAAATAATTTGGGGGTATTTACATTAATTGTGTTTCCAGTTTTCTTTAAGTTGTTAGGTTGATTTCTTTGTGTGTGGGAGGAGCAGTTTTTTTTTTCCTTTTTTTCATGTTTAAACACAATTCAGTGAGAGGGTGGTTTATTTCCTGAGTGATAAGATGATTTTTATGGGTGTCCCTGGGAATAGAAAAGCTAATGATTCTAAGCAACTTAGAAAGAGTTGTTAAATTGAGTATTCATGGGTTTTATGAAAAGGCTATGGTGAACTTCTTTACAAGACTTAAATTTGTGTCTGTTTTAGAAGAAATAGCAATTTATTTCTCAAAAGTAAACCTAATTTAACATTTTTCCCGTTAGTGCTGGAACCTGGATACATTTGTTAGCTTATGAAAAGCTCATTTAAGAAATAGTAGATCTTTCATATACTTCTAACATTTGTAAACATTAGTGTATAATGCTGTGATTTTCTTGTTAAGCTAACTCATTTAAAATTCTTTCTTTAAAGGCAAATCCTCCTCCAGTACTGATCAACACAGATAGCTTGGAAATACCAACTTACGTAAGTTCTATTTTTCCCCCAATTTTAATGATGTTTCCATTCCTAGTCAGTTTTTTATACAGGAAAAAAGACAGTAGATTTATTTTCTAATATAGTTAACATATAAAAACATATTAAGAATACTGTTGTCTTTTTTTGATCAAGTAGAAATATTAACATAGGGATTTATGGTTTTATTTTGAAGTAATATGCCTAACTTTCATTGTAGGGTATCTCTGGTCAGTGATCACTGTTACACAAATACCGTATATTCAAAGAATCATTTTGGGAGTCTTAATGACTAAATATTTAGTAAATAGATGTGTTGTATATATTCATATATTTAGTTAATTAGGTGTAACTCTGTAACTTTACATTTAGTGCTTCTTTGTTAAAAAGCCTTCTTTTCTATAAAGATCAATAACTAGAATAGTAGAATCTCAACTAACATTTTTCGTCCCAAAGAGAAATATTTCTAGAGATGTTTAACTAGTGATAATGCACATGTATTGTTTTATGTTGTTGTTTTGTTTTCAAGGAAGAGGGAAAAATAATTATACAGTCTATAAAAATTCTTTCCTCTCATTTAAAACTATAGGTTGTTTAATTTTCTACGTGCACTTCATTTTGTTTAGCCTACTGTGTATATTTATATGAATATAGGTTATCAAATAGTTGGGGAATATTGAAACATACCAAGTAAGACTTAATATTATTGTGCTAGTACCACATAGTCTTGATTACTGTAACTTGGTTGTTTAATTTCAAGTTTTTATTTTCAACTTTTGTTGTTTATTTCAAGTTTGTTTTGGTTTGTCTGGATTCTTAACATTCCCTTGTAATGTTAGGATCAGCTTGTCAGTTTCTGGAAGGGGGAGCTGGAATTTTGCAGAGTATTGCTGTGTTATATCTTCTGATCCATGTACCTGGATATCTTCTATTTATTTTAATTTTTTCAACAATGGTTTTAAGTCTTCCAGTCCTATAGCTAAATATTTTCCTGTGTGTTTTATTATTTTTAATACTATCATGAGTGGAATTGTTTTACTAATTTTATTTTTGGAGCTCTGCTAATTTATGAACATATAATTAATTTTAGATAATCGCTCTTATATACTGCAACCTTGTTGAACTCATTAGTTAAATCTAATAAATGAGTATGTATGCGTGTCTGTATTCCTGAGAACTTGCTGTATGTAAGATCTTATGATCTGTTAATAGAGAGAGTTTACTTCTTTCTGTCTAATCTGGATGATTTCTACTTATTTTTCTTGCCTAATTGCCTTGACTGGAATTTCTAGGATAGTGATTCATACAAGTGGCTAAAGCATACTTCCTTTTCTTATTTCTGATCTTAAGGGGTAAATTTCCAGTATTTCACCATTAACAATGATCTAGTACATCACTTGATCAACTGATAACACCAAGTTTGATTCTTAATCTCTGTATACTCCTTTTCTATTCTTCAGTAGTAAAATACGCTAAAAGAAGTAGCACAAATCACAGGCAAAAACTGCAGTGTGCATACTGCTTGTAGTAATGGGAAGGAAATAAATTTATTGAAATAATTCCACTCTGTTTCACTGTGTTTATTTTCCTTAAAACAGACCATAAAGAGTAAAGGTTAGGAAAATTCACTAAATTTACTTTGGTAGCTTTCTTAAATACTAAAAGCTTCAGTTTTTCCATATGTAATATTATCAATAATTACAATATTTTAAAACTGACCTACAGTGCCATTCATTGTTTATTAATTTGTATGTGTTGTTTTAAATGTTCAATTATGAGAAACATTTTTCCCAATGCATTTTTATTTTTAGATTCTTGCTTTGTTATGGATTGAGGTTTTTAATTGCCTGTGTTTATGCATTAATAGGAACCATGGGTCATGAATATTGATAGATAAAATCTTGAATTCTGATATGTTACTGTATAGTTAGAACAGTATTCCACAGGGAAGTTAGTAAGTAGTTGTTGTTGTTACATGCCATCTAGTTGATACCGACTCATAGTGACCCTATGTACAACTGAACTAAACCACTGTCTGGTCCTGGGCCAACCTCACAATCATTGCCAAACTTGAGCCCATTGATGCTGCCACTTTGCCAATCCATCTTGCTGGGGGTCTTCCTCCTTTTCTCGGACTCTCCACCTTACCAAACATCATATCTTTCTCGAGTAACTGGTCCCTCCTGACAAGATGTCTGAAGTATGAGAGATGAAGTTTGGCCATCCTGGCTTCGGAGCACTCTGGCTGCACTTCTTCCAACACAGATCTGTTTGTTCTTTTGGCAGCCTGTGGCACTTTCAATATTCTCCTCCAACACCGTAACTCAGAAGCATCAATTCTTCTACGGTGTTTCTTATTCACTGTCCAGCTTTCAC
>NW_006408648.1:8681995-8683062 GCF_000296735.1 Chrysochloris asiatica | reverse complement strand
GCCGCTCCGCGGGAGAAAGATGAGGCTTTCTACTCCCGTAAAGATTTACACCCTTGGAAACCCTGTACAGGGTCGCTATGGGTCGGACCCGACTCGACGGCACTTAACAACAACAACAACAACAGTGGTGTTTCAGCAGAAGTTCCAGAATAAGACAGATGAGTAAGAAGAAATAGGGTGGAAAAAAGAATAATCTGACACAATTGGATGAACTTGACACACACCTATGGAAGCAGTAGCTGAAAAGAGTGAACAAATCTTCACAGCGAGGATCATTCCCACCTCCTCCACACACAGAGAAGAAAGGGATGGGCAACTTGGACATTGTCTACCCAGAATGGGGGTAGGGGGAAGGGCTACAGAGGCAAGAAGTGACTGGCTTACAAGCTTTCAGTTGGGAACCTAGATTCAGAGGCCATGGAGCAAGGTAGACTCTCCACTGAGTGATATCCATTCTACCTAGTCAGAGCTGATGAAACGACATGCAGTTAGGTGTCTTGCAATACAATAGCAATTAATTGTTATCAGGATTGATTGTAAGGGCTGGAAATGTAAAGGTATACGTTTTGGAGCAAAGGGAGGGGAGTGATTAACCTTATAGTCTAGGAACGGAGGTCCCTGGGACCATCAAAGGAGAAGAGCAGAGAACGGAACTCTATCCAGAGAAGCAGTGATGCCAGTGATGGAGGCAGAGACGATGACATGGGGAGATGGCGCGGCTGGAGACTTTGGACCTGGAGAGAGAGAGGGGCAGTATGTGGACAACAGGGGGATCAGGCTTGTGGGGTATACATTTTGGTTGATCGATGATGCATGGAAGAGACTGTAACCATGGCAAGGAAATGATACACGACGGGATCAGTGTGAAGCTGATGTCCTCCCATGTAAACTATCACATAATTCACAATAAAGCATTAAAAAAACAGAATGTCACCTGGCTGATCCATCTCGTTGGGGGTCTTCCTCTTTTTCTCTGACTCTCTATCTTACCCAGCATGACATCCTTCTCCAGTGACTGTTCCCTCCTGACAATATGTCCAAAGTATGAGAGACGAAGCTTAGCCATC
>NW_006408648.1:8671209-8680835 GCF_000296735.1 Chrysochloris asiatica | reverse complement strand
CCTGGTGCCTTGTTCTTTGCCAATTCCTTCAATGCCCTTTGGACTTCCTCCCTGAGTATCATTGGCTCTTGTTCATATGGTACCTCTTGAAATGGTTGATCATTAACCATTTCCTTTTGATACAATGATTCTGTGTATTCCTTCCATCTTCTCTTGATGCATTCTGCATCATTAAATAATTTTCCCAGAGAATCTTTCAGTAATGAAAGTCGAGGTCTGTCTGTCCGAAAAATTAGGCACTGTAAAACCTTATGTAAACTAGAGTGGAACATTGTGACGTATTGTATGTATCCATAATTAAAGCAAAATTTTAATAAGAGAAAAGCATGCACACTTTAAAAGTTAAATAATAAATGCTATTCCATTATATTAGCAAAAAGCAGTTGGAAATATGAGTCCATTAACTCTGTTAACAAAAATATGATAAATATGCTTTAGTCCTGGTGTTGATCTATAGGATAACTGCTTACCGAAAACTCAACAGTTCACACCCACCAGCCACTCTCATAAGCACAGTGGAGTAAAGCTTAACTTTTGGTCTAGGTTGCATAATCTGATGAATTTTCTGGTCAAATTTATTATACCTTAGTTATTCTTAGTTACATAGCTTTGTTTGTGGGGGGGGCGGTTTCCCCTAATAATACTAGGATTTTTTTTTTTTTTGCTCCCTTATGTAGGAAGCTGTCTTTTTGTTGTTGTTCAGTGCTGTAGAATCGGTTCTGATTTATAGCAACCCTGTATAGGCTTTCCAAGGAGCGGCTGCTGAGCCTGCTGACATTGCAGTCTAGCGCATTACCCTACCCCGCCACACCAGGACTCCAGTAACTTGTCTTAGATATTTAATTTCTTATGTCATAATCAGATTTTTTCCTCCAGTTTTTCATTTCCATTTTATATTACTAGTTCTTTGTCGTGAAAACAAAACCTGTTTGATACTTTAAGAATTCCATATATCTCTCTTTGAAAGCAATTTAAGACTTTTCACAATCAGATCCCAATTTGCATCTAGTTTTTTCTCCAACTACCACCACCCACCAACCCTCCTGAGAGTGTGGTGGCTCTATAGGATAAACTCTAGGCCATGAACCATAAGGTTGGTGTTTTGAGCCTACCAGCCATTCCACAACATCAGAGACCCTATGCAAAATTGTGAGTTGCAACCACCTCAATGGCACTTAACAGCAGCAACACGAATACCCCCCTACACAAAAATCTCATTTTGTTAGCAAGACCAAATTAAAATCTTAGCAGATATTATTATTAAGTGCCGTCAAGTCAGTTCCAACTGATAGCGACCCTGTATAGGAGGAGTGACTGGTGAGTTTGAACTGCTGATCTTGCAATCCATTCTTATACTACAGCGCCACACCAGGACTCCAAATACTATGTTGTCATTGTTAACTGCTATCAAGTAGGTTCCAAGTCATTGATTCTGAATAGGATTTCCAAGGAGTGGCTATTGAGTTTAAACCACTGACCTTTTGGTTCACACTGATGTTTCGGTCCAGTGCTTTATCCCACAGCGTCACAACAGGACTCCCCAAGTACTATTTATTGTTGTTAAGTACCATCAAGTCTGTTCTGACCCATAGTGACCCTGGATGGGGTTTCCGAGGAACAGCTGATGAGTTTGAGCCACTGACCTTGTAGTTCAAACAGTTTTGCAGTCTGGCACATTAACCCACAGCGCCACACCAAGACTCCCCCAAATACTTTATACTACAGCAAATACTGGAGTGTTAATGTGACACTATAGAATAAGCACTCGGTAAGCAAGGTAGGTGGTTCAAACTCACTAGGCCTTCCTCAGAAACCAGGATTTCTGTGAGTCGTAACTGATTTGACGGCACTTAATGTTTAGAACCAGTACTAGGCCTGAATTAAATGTTGCTTTTTTTTTTTAATGATGAGACAAAGGAAACTTTCTGGTAGCGTAGTGGTTACGAATCGGGCTGAGCCTTAAGGTCAGCAGTTCGAAACTACCAGCTGCTCCGCAGGAGAAAGATGAGGGTTTCTGCTCCTGTAAAGATTTACAGCCTCGGAAACTGTCTACAGGGTCGCTATGGGTTGAAACTGACTCGACGGCACTTTAACAACAACAGCATAGCAAATACTAGCAATAACATATCTCCATTTGCCTGGTGTTCTCAACAACTACTGTATTTTCACACAAATAAAGTGTGGGTTGGTGGCACTTAGGATAATCACTGGATTGCTAGCCACAAGATCAACTGCTCAAACTTACCAGCAGCTCCACGGGAGAAAGATGAAAGTTTTTGCTACCGTAAAGATTTACGCTGTGCAGCGTTACTATTAATCAAAATTGAGTTGAAGACAGTTTTGTTGTTTGTTGGAGTCAGTACTGACTTATAATGCACTACGCTACTACCATTAAATTAAGCTCATGAGGCATTTACTAAGTGAAAATCTTGTGAAAAAACTTATAAATAAAAACCTTAAATTCCTAAAACAAATCATAAGGCCAAAGTATACAGAATTTACATAATAACACCAAAAGCTCCGTGTACTGTTGTTGTGAAGTGCTGTTGAGTCAGTTGCAACTGATAACAACCTTATATAGGGTTTCCAAGGAGCGGCTGGTGGATTTGAATCATCAACCTTGCAATTACTAGTGCTTATCCTACGGTGCCACAACAGTCCTCCAAGAGAACCATTTGTGCACACAATTATTTGGTAATGTTTTCCATAATAAAATTGCAGACTATTTAGAAATGGACAAAAGAACAGAAAGTGAGCCAACATGACATTTATGGGATTCATTCTATACTAGTTACAAAGGGCAATTTATAAACTTTAATGGATATTTTTTAAAGTACAAAAAAGTGAAGCAGTAAGTCCAAGCAAGCATCATTAAAAAAAGAAACTAAAGCATTTATAATGCATTGATTAAAAAAAATAATAATAATTAAAGCACACAAAGTAATGACTTAGAATGGTATATATCCTGTAATAATGTTGAAATTACTATTTTTTAAAATACTGATGGACTCCTTTAGCAAGTTCAAGCAAGAAAAATAATGATGCAGATAACCTATAGAATAAGGAAAGGAAATATAGCTACAGATACGGATTTTATTTTTAATAATAAAAATGGACTTCGAGTCAAGTTGGCAGGAAATAATCCTCTTTTGTTTTCAATCCATATAAACAATAGATATTTTAAAATATGTAAATGAATTTATAATACATAGTTACAAAATAAGAGGTAAATCCCCTTAGGTGAGAAAGAAAAGCAAAGTGGTAATTGTGCATTGAATTCACAAAAGCCACAAGACCTAAGAACATAATAAAGGATAGCAAATATGGATTTCGAAAGCCCTCAAGGAAAAAACTCTTAGAACCTGTACTAGGCTTGAATTAAATGTTGCTTTTCTTTAATGATGAGAGAAGGGAGACTTTCTGCTCCTGTAAAGATATTATTGTTGTTAAGTGCTGTCCAGTCAGTTTGAACTCATAGGAGCAGCTGCTGGGTTTGAACCTTGGAAACCATAACCAGGGTTACTATGGGTTGGAATCAATGAAATGGCAATTAGGTTTTTTCCTCACTGTAACCCCAGCAAGATGGATTGGCAAATTGGCAGCATTAATGGGCTCGTGTGGCAAAAATTGTGAGGTTGGCCCAGGACCGGGTAGTGTTTCGTTCTGTTGTATATGGGGTCGCTGTCATTCGGTACTGACTTGATGGCACCTAACAACAACAACAATGTGGTGAGGAAAGCAAAGCAACTCAGTTAAAATTAATATTTCTATTGTGGTCATCTGTTGCTGCATAAAAAAACCACCCTGAACCTTAGCTTACAAAACAGCAATTTATTATTTCTCATGGTTTTCTACATTAACTAGATTCTGCTTCATATGATACTTGCTAGAGCACTGAAAAAGGCTGGACAATCCCAGAATACACATTTACATTGACTAGATGCTAATTAGGAGCACAACTGAGGGTTTTCACCGAGGTCCTTGGTTCTCCTTCATTTGGATCTCCCTTTAGATTTTTTAGACTTCCTTACTCTATGGTGGTTGAGTTACCAGAAAGTGCATTTTAAAGAGACAGAGATGAACACTACAAGGCATCATATGACCTAATCTCATAAATCATATTGTATCGACTCAACAGTACTTAGCAACAACAACAATCACATATACTATGGGAGTGAATCAAAAATTATCCACACTCTAGTTATATTAAACCTTCTGTCTTACCAGCATTTTCCATTCAAGGTAACTGCTGTGCAGGTGTGAACATGGACACCTGCAAACAAAATTTGAACTGATAATCAAAGGAAGACAAAATTTGTAACGATTGAAAAAAAAAAAATCGTTACTGTTACTGGTGATGAGACATGGATTCATCACTACAAGCCTGAGAGTAAATGGCAGAGTATAGAATGAAAACATCCTCAATTTCCAACCAAGAAAAAGTTCAAAAGTCAACCATCAGCTGGGAAATGGATGCTTATAGTTTTCTGGAATTCTCAAAGGCTTGTATTGGAACACTATCAGGAAAAAGGTTCACCAATCAACAGTACCCATTACTGTGAGATGCTCACTGAAGAGCTGAAGCCTAAACTTCAGATTTAACACAGAGTACTCCTATCCATAGTAGGGAATAAGGAAGATCATAGAAGTATTGATGCCTTTGAGTTATGTTGTTGGAGGAGAATATTAAAAGTGCCATGGGCTGCCAAAAGAACCAATAGATCCATTTTGGAAGAAGTGCAGCCAGAATGTTCCTTGGAGGCCAAGATAGCCAAACTTCATCTCTAATACTTCAGACATATTGTCAGGAGGGACCAGTCACTGGAGAAGGGTAAGGGTATCATGTTTGGTAAGGTGGAGGGTCAGAGAAAAAGAGGAAGACCCCCAACGAGATGGATTGGCCAAGTGGCATCATCGATGGACTCAAGTGTGGCAACAGTAGTGAGGTTGGCCCAGGATCAGGCAGTGTTTTGTTCTGATGTACGTAAGGTCGCTATGGGTCGGTACCAACTCAATGGCACCTAACAACAACAATTGCTGTCCAAGGGCATTGTTGTCTTACATGACAATGCTTGTCCATACCTCTGCCCACACTGTTGACACTGCAAAAACTTGTTTTGAGGTATTGTTAAAGCATCCTCCCTATAGTTGATCTTGCTCCATCAGACTTTCACCTGTTAGGTCCGCAGATAGCCCTTTCTGTAAATCTCACAAAGATTTACCTCTTCTGAGGAAGTGAAGACAGTGGTGCATTTGTGGCTTGTAGTCTAGCCTAAACATTTTTTTAAAAGGGGAATATGAAAGCTTGTTGACAGATGGTCAAAGTATATTGAAAAGCAAGGAAATTGTGTCAAAAAATGATGTAATTATCTTTTCTTAAAATGGATTAAAATTCTACAGCCAGAGTGTAGACAATTTTTACTTACCCTCATATATTCTTTTTACCAAAGTCTGCTTAGATTCAAGGGCAGGGAGAGTAAACTCTACCTCTTGATTGATGGAATTGAGGTGATTCATTCATATTGCAGAAGAGCATGTTGGGTGGGAGATGAAGTACACCTTTTGAAATTCAATTTATCACAGTCCCAATTGGCTTAAAGAGATTTATATCATTAATTTGATTCCAGTAATTTCCTACATTTCATTAGTGGCCCTCACAGTGGGAGTTACTTTTTCCAGAAGAGAATGTAATATATTAGAAAAAATAAGACTATTCTTTTTATATCCTTTCCCTTGTCTTTTCAGTTCCATTTATTTAGTCAAGACTATATAAGGAGCTCTGGTAGCGTAGTGGTTACGAATCGGGCTGCGAACCTTAAGGTCAGCGGTTTGAAACTACCAGCTGCTCCGCAGGAGAAAGATGAGGCTTTCTACTCCCGTAAAGATTTACACCCTCGGAAACCCTGTACAGGGCCGCTATGGGTCGGAACCGACTCAATGGCACTTAACAACAACAACAATATAAGAGTTGAGCTCTGGTAGCTTAGTGATTACGAATCAGGCTGCAAACCTTAAAGTTAGCAGTTCGAAACTACCAGCTGTTCCACGGGAGAAAGATGAGGGTTTCTATGCCCGTAAAGATTTACAGCCTCAGAAACGCTGTACAGGGTCGCTATGAGTCAGAACCGACTCCATGTCACATAACAACAACATATAAGATTTGAAGGAGCTCTGGTAGCGTATAGTGGTTATGAATTGGGCTACTCACCTCAAAGTTGGCAGTTCGAGACTACCAGCTATTCTGAGGGAGAAAGATGAGGCTTTCTGCTCCCATAAAGATTTACAGCCTCAGAAATCCTGTGCAGGATCACTGAGTCGGATCCGACTCCACGGAACTTAACAACAACAAATATAAGATTTGAGTCCATTGATGCTGCCACTTGGCCAGTCTATCTCGTTGGGGGTCCATGGACTCAAGCATGGCAACAGTAGTGAGGTTGGCCCAGGATCAGGCAGTGTTTCATTCTGCTGTGCATAATAAGGTCGCTATGAGTCGATACCAACTTGATGGTACCTAACAACAACAACAACAACATATAAGATTTGAGTAACATCTTTAGTAGTGAATTAGATTTGGAAATGAAATCTCTTAAGTGATATTTGTAGTAGCAGATCCACGGAAGTAACAATTACAGAAGTGGGAAACTGCACATACATAGATGGTGGGTCAGATGCATGAAGAGGTGAGATACAGATATTAGGAATGAAGCCAAAGTGGCAGGTTGGGGTGAGTTCATGAAGCCTTTTTGCAAAGTCCCAAGGTTTTTAACAAGAAGAGTATTTGAACGTTTTGGAGGAAGCATGATATAATAAATATGGGCATTAGAATTCTGTTTAATACACATAGTTTGTTTAAAACATATAGGCTGATTTGGGCAGTGGGGTAGATTGCATTGACAGTAGTCCCAAGGAGAGTAAACCAAGAGCCTTGAATCAAGGTAATAGAAATTAGAATGAAGAGGCAAATGATTTTCCAAGAAATTCTAGTACAGTACTCAAATCAGTAAGAATTGGTAACTGATAAGATGTGTAGGTTAAAGGAAAGAGTTAGAATTCAGTAAGAAAAGAAATTGAATGTACCGTTTTCCATATTTAAAATTTATGACAAAATGAATATCAACTCATTGATGACAATTGTCCTCTTCTATTCCTTGAAAACCATTTAAATACTATGAATTTAACATTTTAAATTATTGAAACGAACTGGTCAGCTACAACTAAAAGGTTGGCAGATCAAACGCACCCAGAGGCACCTCAGAAGAAAGTCCAGGCAGTCTACTTTTAGAATGTTATCACCATTGAAAACACTACAGAGCACAGTTCTACTCTGAAACATACGGGGTTGCCATTAGTCAGAATCAACTTGAGAACTGATGGTGAAGTTTTGTTTGATTACTATCACAACAGTAATAAATCATCAAAATTATGTCTTGCCATTTCAAATTTTGCTATCTGAATTTCAGAACTATTTTTTTTTCCTCTAGGTTAATGGTACTGATGCAGATTATGAATATGAAGAAATCACACTTGAAAGGGTAAAAACTCTTATACATAAATATGTTTTTAAAATAATTATTTAAATATAGTACTCTTTTCATATTGAGTTTAAGGGAGCTCTTTCGATGAAAGGATCATGTAATGTTGGTTTCATTTTTAATTCACAGATAATGAAATTGGCCTTGGTATTTTCAGAACATACTACTTTTTTTTAATAGCTTCTTTTAAACAGTAAACTTTTTACTTTAAAATGTACAGAGTTAGCATTTTACCTTGGACTCCGTTTCCCTATATTGTTAACATCTTAAATTACTATACACCTAATCCTTACTTACCATGTATCTTGTTAGTTGACATTTCACATTTACAGCAATAGTAAAACATCTGATATTGTACTATTTTGTGTTTTTATGACCTATATCTCCAATAATGAATGCCAAGGCTGTTACGGGCCATGATTTTCAGTGGTTTGGCACTGATAATGGTAATGATAGAGTTGTCCTGTTTGTGATTTGATATGCTCACCTTCCATTTTAGTATGGTAACACCTGGTCTTTGAAACCTAACCACTGTCAATAAGTGAGGAGTAAGTATAGTTATATTTGTGTCTAATACGGCACTGCGGGTTACTGCGCTGGACTGCAAGTTTGGCAGGGCAGTTCGGTAACCCCATACAGGTTCACTATCAGATGGAACAGACTGGATGGCACTTAACAACAACAATCATATTTATAAACCAAATTTATACATTGTTAATTTAAGTTTGTATTTTAAGATTTCCTTAATTTTTACATAATGACTTTTTTAAAATAAGTTTTTATTGTGAATTGAGTGATAGTTTACATGGGAGAGTATCACGTTTACATTTAATCTTACTATATTTAGTTTCGTTGCAATGATTTCAATCCCCTCCATGCATTATCATTCAACAGCATATGCTTCCAATCCCTGTGTCATAATGACTTTTTGTGTGCCAGTATTCCATTCAGAATATATTACATGTAGTTGTCATTGTCTCCTTAGGCTCCTCTAGAATGTGACAGTTTCTTAGTTTCCTTTAAAAAAAACACAAAGCTTCCATTACTTTTATTCATATAATAATAACATATTGTTATTTATTTAAAGTATTTAATTTCCTAGAAACAGAGTAATCGCATTGATTTTCTTTCCTAGCAGAATAATAACCATTATTTTAGTAGACAAAGCTCTGTGAGGGGACTTCAAAAAGTCCATGTAAAAATTCCATTATCTTTTCATTCAATTTTTCCACAACCTTTTCAAGCCCCTCATATAAAAAAGTTTGGTATTATATACTCCCTAAATTAGAAGGTTACTTAAAGGTACAAATTCAGACCTTTAAATTTGCTAAAATACGTTTTCCACTTAAGCAAATACGGCATTTTATATGACACCCTTGCTTTGACCAGCATTTTTGGGAAATTAAATGTTTTATAGAAGTAAACTTTCTAGGTAATTGCATATCTGTATATTTAAGACTAAAATCCTGGATGATTAGATTTGTATATGCTTGAAGTCAGAATAGACTGAATGAGAATCAGTAGACCTGGTGACTTTTTCTACATATGTGGTCTTTTTTGGCTGCTGTACCTGAATTTTAGTTACCAACTTAGATGAGGTGGGTGCTTGAGTAACTTTTAAGTAAATGCAATATTAATGTACTATACATATTTTAATAAGACATTTGTGACATCTGCTAAGTGTCGTTATTTAATTTTCATTCTTTCCCAGTGCCTTTTTTATTCCTTTTATTTAGTCAGGCATATAATATTTATAAAATATTTTATTTTTCACTGATTGATCATAGAACTTGAATATCTGAGTAATGTAATAACCTCACATAATTGGTACTATTATTGAAACTCTAGGAACTTTTGATCAGTTGAGACTGAAAAAACTTGTTTAATTAAAATAGGATTTTAGGACAAACTGTAGATTGGGTGTTTAGACTAATAGTAACTGTTATATAATAGGTCCAAATATATTCACCTACTTGTTGTTACGTGCCGTCGATTCAGTTTGGACCCTTAGCGACCGTGTATGGGATTTCCAAGGAGCAGCTGGTGAGCTTGAACTGCCGACCTTGCAGTTCAAATAGCTTTGCAGTCTGG
>NW_006408648.1:8652861-8671109 GCF_000296735.1 Chrysochloris asiatica | reverse complement strand
TTTGTACCATTGCTTAGAATAATTATTTTTAAAGACTTTTTGTGATAGTAGAACATTTTCTTCAAAGAAAATATTACTCAGAAATCCTGTATGTAAAACAAAATACAGAGCTACTCTGCAAAACTTAATTTGTTACCAAGAAAGCTCATCAATGTTAAGTTCTCAAGTTAGGCTTTCAGTACTATAAAATAATGAATTTTAATAGTCAGGCATATGAAAATGCTTCAAAGGATTCATGGAAAAATGGAATTAAAAGATAATGGAATTTCTCCACAAACTTTTTAAAATCTCCTCATATTGGCTAAATACATAAAAGATCGATGATAGCTGTCATTTAACTGCTAGAATTCAGTTATTTTGAACCAGCTAATGTCAAAAACAACCCCCTTTTTTGAAAGACTTTAATGATATATTGGCTTTACCTACTGAGAAATAATACATGTAGACATATCACTTCAGAAATAAATGCTTTTCTGTTAGGAGAGATTTGTGTTGTCAAAGATGGAGTTTAGTGTAAAAGAAAGAAATTGGTGATGCAAAGGGTAACTAATCAAAGGACAGATTATACATACTTTAGAAGAAACATAGACTAGACTTCAAAAGTACCCTACATTTTCTTCAGCTTCACCAACCTCACAGTAATGCTGCTAAATTCTTAATAATCAGGATTTTCCTTGTATGTCTATTTCTCAATTTAAAATCATCTTATTTTTGTCCATTTGTTCTTATGTTAGTATAATTTTCAGGTCCAATTATGGTAGTAACCTATAAATTTTTATATAAACACAATCAAAGACCTTTAAAGGTAATTCCTATTATGCTACAGAGAGCTGTTTTATATATATTTGTGTGTATATATGTACATGTATACATACATATGTGTATATGTGTGTATATCCCATATATTATTTTCATAGTTACATGTATTATTAATGTTAAAGTTTTATCTTTTTATGCTCAGCTTTCTTTCTTTTCTGATATCCCAGGGAAATTCAGGGCTTGGTTTCAGCATTGCAGGGGGTACGGACAACCCACACATTGGAGATGACTCAAGTATTTTTATTACCAAAATTATTGCAGGAGGAGCAGCTGCCCAAGATGGAAGATTGCGGTATGTTTTATACTTTATGTTGTGATGCTGAATCTACTTTATATGTTTTTCTTAAACTGGTTAAGGGATAAAAACAATTAAGAAGCACTCACATAGAGTGGGTGCTCAAACAACAAATGAATGAATGGATAATTGAGCTCTAAGAATGCTTCCCTCCTTTCATTTAAGAAGTCAGCATTTTTAATAATTTTGATTGATGTTTTATAAGATTGTGAGCAAATTTATAGAAATCATAGGTTTCCATTCCTGTTTTCAAATGCATTTTCAAAATGTTTCCATTTATTTTCTATGTTAGCAACAATTATATAAAGTTGACACAAGGCGCCATATATTTGAGTTTATATCTTGTACCACAAAGAATACAATATTTGCAAACTTTATATATAAATACCTCATTATTTTCTTTCTCAGGGTAAATGACTGTATATTGAGAGTAAATGAAGTAGATGTTCGTGATGTAACACATAGCAAAGCAGTTGAAGCATTGAAGGAGGCAGGGTCTATAGTACGCTTGTATGTAAAAAGACGGAAACCAGTATCAGAAAAAATAATGGAAATAAAGCTCATTAAAGGTCCTAAAGGTATGTGATAAATCAAGCTAACATAGATTATTATTAAGACACCTCTGAGTTAAATGTAACTATGACCTTATGTATGACACATGTTTTAAGGTTGACAAATACTGGTGATCTCTAGAACTTATGTGAGTACATAGAATTTTGTGTTATTTCTACTGAATTTTGTCCAAAGTAGAATTCCAGAATGTCTATATTCCTACCAACATTACAGCTTCTTAAAAAGTTCCTTATGTTAGTTAGTCTACATATACTTCATATATTTTTTGCTGTTATGGTCATATATAAACTTTGTAATTTAAGAGTAAGTTCTATGTGACTTCTATATTTAACATTTCTATAACATATGTTTGGAGTTCTGGTGTGTTGCTGTGGGTTAATGTGCTAGATTGCAAAGTCAGTTTTAACCGCAGGATAGGGGTGGTTCAAGCTCACCAGCCACTTCTGGAAACCCTACACAGGGTCGCAATGGTTCAGAACCGACCCGACAGCACTTAGCAATAACAACATAATAATAACTGTAATAGTTTTGAAAAGTAGAGAACAAAACCTCTACTTATTTGTGAGTCAGTTTGTCGCTGTTTGTACTGGTACATAAAAGACTTTTAGTGTTAAATATTCTTGCTCTTAGACTTTGAAGTCAAGTATAGTATTGATATTAACTTGTAATCAAACCTATACAAGGTATATTAAATGCAAATACACAAGCTAAGTTAAAAGAAGGAATATATGGGTATGTCATTATCAGCAGACTGCAGTGAACACTGCTAAGATTTCTAAATTATGAAAGAATCACATTTTGGATAATTGGAAATACTGATTTTAGAGTGTGTCTGTACTAGCAAGCAATATATTTATAATGAGATGTTAAGAAGGTACTTAGGACCTTTTTTTTTTTTTTTTCCCCAGTGTTTGTTGTTTTGTTTGTTTGTTTTTATTGTGAATTAAGTGATAATTTACTTGGGAGAACATTCACTTTACATTCATCCTATCATTTTTTTTTTTTTTTTAAGTGTCCATTGATAACTTTAGGAGTGCTTATATTTGTAATTATTCCCTGATTGCAGACTAGATGCATAGAATTTTAAAAAGTAGATAACTAGATAGATCGATCATTTCTGTTCCTAAAAACAGAAGTGTGAAGATATCATGACCTGCTTTTCAGTCATTTCTTTCTGGACTTAAGTTTACACTTACTGATAAAGAATCTAAAACTAGTGTTATCCAAACAGGTCTTGGGTTCAGCATTGCTGGAGGAGTTGGAAATCAGCATATTCCTGGAGATAATAGTATCTATGTAACCAAAATAATTGAAGGAGGTGCAGCACATAAAGATGGCAAACTTCAGATTGGAGATAAGCTTTTAGCAGTACGTATAAGAAGTCTATTTTTTTATGCCATTTTGATGCCTATTTTGTTTCTGACAGACTTCAGAATTTCTGTATTCTCATGTTTCGTTCTCTTGTGCATAAGGTTATTATACTTGGTGCCAACTCAGCACCATCTAATAACATCAACACCAGGCAATGTTAAATGACTGAATTACTAAACTTGCTTTAGTCAAAACCGGGGGTGGGGGCGGAATTCTTGATATATCTTTTTTTTTTTCTTGATACATCTTTTATCTACCATTTTCATTTCTTCTCCCAGCATTCCTCTGTTTTTCTTTTTATCTCCTTTCTGTCTCTCTCTCCCTTACTGAAATAAGGAAGTATGTGTTTGGATACACAAATTTCATATAAAATCCTTTAATCATAATCCTTAGCTCACTGTCATGTATAATCCTCATTTGTTTTGAAACTTTATAAAGGTTATTGTTGCTTTATGTAGTCTTTTTACACTTGGTTTTTATTCAGTATCGTTTTACTGAGTAGATAAGCACTCAGGCTCCTAGCAGCAAGGTTGTTGGTTCAAACCTGCCAGCCATTGTTTGTAAACTCTCTACAGGGTTGCTGTGAGTTGGAACTGACTCAATTGCACTTAACATTAATAACAATGTCCATATTTTTGCCTAGAGCTGAATGAAATTCAGCTCACCTCTGTGGTAAACAAACCACAATTTATGTGTCTGTTGATAATTTTTCAGTCAGAAAATGAAAAAAATGTGCTAAGGTGTTACTGGTGCTAAGATAAATATCATAACATTATCATGAGTCCTGGTGTGGCACTGAGGGTTAATACGCTAGACTGCAAAGTCGCTTTGAACTGCAAGGTCAGCAGGGGTGACTCCAGGGATTTAAACATGAGTGAAAATAGAAAGGTAGGAATATGGGAAAGCCAATACAAGGTTATATGTTTCTGAGCTGGGCAGAATATCATAAGAAAAGACAGCCAGTTGCTTTATTTGCAAGTGATATAGAACCGTTGTACCTTGGATCCAGCCATCCAGAGGAAAAAAGAGAAGATTTTGTCTACTAGCTCCTTTTAGTCTCCTGTCTGTTGTTAACCCATGGGGGTTAACTGCTCCAAATTTGGGCAACTGTTAGGGAAGCTAACTCCCATACTGTGACACAGCACTTTACTTGAACCCAAAAGTGGCAAAAAGAGCTAGTCTCAGTGATCTGTATAGCACAGACATGTGTTCCTGATATGCTGTACTACTCTCTACCATCAATTCTGACTCATCGTGAGTGACCTATGTAGACTTTCCAAGGCTATAAATCTTTACGGGAATGGAAAGCCTAATCTTTTTCCCCCTGAGTGGCTAGTGGGTTTTAACTGCTGACCTTGTGATTAGCAACCCAGTGTTTATTATACAGCATCACCAGTGCTCCAAGGCTCTTACTATGTGGAGCATGTCCACCATGCCCAAATTTAGCCTTTACATCAGAAGAGACTTTGAGAGAACTGATTATAGTTAGGAGGAAAAGTGAGGGCAACAGTAACAAGCAGTCAAGGCTGGGGACAGATTGTCTCAAGTGAATCTGAGACACATAATCTAGGGTATAGTATAGTTGTGAATTGGATTATTTTCACTTTTTTGATATTAGAAGTAATTCTGTTAGGAAGAGCTGCTATGTGTTCTGGTCATCATTATGCAAGAGTTTCATTTGAATATTTACCTAATTATGAAATTTACTTGGTCTTGAATATACTGTTAGTAACATTATAAGTGACATCCATATATTATCCAAACCACTTATAAAAATTCGTTCTCATGTAAGTATATAAAAGATTCCTTTGTTAACATCCTTTTCATTATAGTAACATGTTATTGTAACATGGAGGCAGACAGTGATTGAAATCTAAAGATGGGGAAGAGATAAGAGCCAAAGCTGAAATGCTTTTCTAGCTTTTTTTCACATCTGTTACTTGCCACTCTTTTCCCCCATGTTGCAATCCACACTTCCCACTCCCCCCACCCATCATCCTGCCATACACATACTGATTCAAAATAGATTTCTGTTTCCAGTGGATTTTTCACTTTATTTTTAAATTTCTTAGATGCCATATTTTTCTTTATGGTTTCTCCATAATCTATTGCAATGGTAGGGAGCCTGCTAACTGCTGATTGATCTTATTGGCAAGATTCCCGTTATCTCTTGAATTCACTTAGTCAGGCTTTTGTTTCTATAATTCTTTTGTCATCCTCAATCTTAATTGACATATCTAGCATTTAACACATTTTTCTCCTTCAAACAGTATTCATTTTGCCTAACAATCATTCCTATTTAGTGTTCCTCCTGTATCACTGTCCAGTCCTCATTCATCTTTGCTGTTGCCTCCTTATCTCCCTAACCTCTCTAAATATTGTAATGATTCAGGGCTCAGTCCTTGTACATTTTCAACTGTTTTTAAAACTGTAGGTCAAGACTCATTGATAGTGGTCAAATAACAGTGGGATAAGCACTACTTTTTGGAAACTTTAGTTATACTGTGACACAGATGCACACACATTTTGTCTTAGACTAGATGAAAACATTTTTAAACAGTGGTTCTTGTCAAAACGTTTGAAAAGCATTGTTCTAGAAGATTTCATCTACTCTCCCCTTGAATGTCTCAATTATCAAGTGCTGTTGCAATGATTCCAATTCAGTGACCCTGTATATAGTTTCCAAGGCTGTAAATCTTTATTGGAGTAGAAAACCTCATCTTTCTCTGCTGAGTAGCTAGTGAGTTCAAACTGCTAACCTTGTGGTTCACAGTCCTGTGTTTATTCTCTACAGCAGAGGAGGACAGCCTTTTTTCTGCCAAAATTTATAACATAATTCGTGGGCCATACAAAATTATTGACTTAAAACTTAGCCTGCTATATTTAGTGAAACATATAATTAACTTACCCCTAATGTGATGGCACTGGTGATTTGCCATGGAGTCGGTTCCGACTCATAGTGATCCTGTACAGGGTTTCCAAGGCTGTAAATCTTTACAGGAGCAGAAAGCCTCATCTTTCTCCCACGGAACAGCTGATAGTTTCTGTTTGCAGCCCGATTCGTAACCACTATACGCTACCAGAGCGGCGCTGTGGGTTAATGTGCTAGACTGCAAAGTCAGTTTGAACTGCAAGGTTGGTGATTCACGCTCACCAGTCACTCCTTGGAAACCCTCTAGAGGGTCACTGTGGGTCGGAACTGACTTGACGGCACTTAACAACAACAACAATGTGATGGCTGGAACTGCAATTGCCTTGGGAAAGCCAAACCAGATGATATTGCAGGCCTCACCTGGCCCATGGACCAGATGTTCCCCATCACTGTTCTACAGCCACTGTTCTCCCTGGGTGTCTCAATAATCATCTCAAATTTAATATATCCATAAATGAACTTTTCATTTCCCCCACACCTCCCCTCCTCCTACCCCATCCTGTTATGTGCAGTCTTCACATCTCATTAAATAGGAACTTTATCCTTCTAGTTGCTTAGGTCCAGAACTTTGGGGTCATGCTTTTTCATATCCCACATTGAATCCCTCAAGAAATCTTGTTAGCTCTTATATCAGTTATCTAAAGTTGCATACGAAAACACAAAATTTAGTGACTAAAATAACAGCAACCAATTATTTGCTTATTATATTTGTGCAATTTAGGTAGGGCTTAACAGGGACAGCTTGTTTCCTCTCTACATAGTATCAGCTATGATGGCTCCACTAGGACCAGAGGATATACTTCCAATTTGCCTCAAACATACGGCTTTAAAAAACTCTACACTTTGACTATTAATAATGGAAGCAAAATATAAAGACAAGTCAAATATAAATTAAACATCATTCATCATTTTATACACATTAAAATTGTTAATAATGTTGGCAAGAGTCTGGGTCAGTAGGACTCTTACACTCTGACGTGTGTGTAAAGTTGTTACTACCATTTGCAAGAGATTAGTAGCATCCATTTAAGTGGGCAATGCTTATACTCTCTGACTTAACAATTCTATATCTAAATAACTTAGCCATCTAAAATGCACATGTATATACAAAATATATATAAGGATGTTCATTGACATTGCCTATAAACATAAAAATTAGAAGCATGTTAGATATTAATATGTTGTTGTTATTGTTGTTAGGTACCATCCAGTTGGTTCTGACTCATAGTGTCCCTACACACAACAGAATGAAGCATTGCCTGGTCCTACGCCAAAATCACAATTGTTGCTACATATGAGCGTATTGCTCCTGCCACTGTGCCAATCATCTAGTTGGCGGGTATTCCTCTTTTTCTCCACCCCTCCACTTTACCAAACACATCCTTCTTCATGTACTGGTTCTTCCTGACAACGTGCCTGAAGTATGAAAGATGAAGTCTGGCCATCCCAGCTTCCCATGTTAACTTGGTTTAATGAATTACAATCTATGAAACTTTTTTTTTTTTTTTAATGAGGTATTTAAAATGCAGCAATATGGAAAAATGTTGAAGATATGTTAAAATTCCAGTTTTAAACTTCAGTTTGTTTGTTTTTTATAAAAATATATCCATACACATTCCTTGATGTTATCTTAACCTATTGCCATCAAGTCAGTGCAAACTCATAGGCAATAAAAATGGCTATTTTCTTTCTACACACCTTTATATTCTTTATATTACTTCTTAATTTTGTCTGTCTTTTGATATAATTGTTTATAACCATATAGCAGAAAGCAGGTTAAAAAAAAAGATATTTATCTTAAATGTCTTTTGGAAATTTCCTTTAGGTGAATAGTGTATGTTTAGAAGAAGTTACTCATGAAGAAGCAGTAACTGCCTTAAAGAACACATCTGATTTTGTTTTCTTGAAAGTGGCAAAGCCTACAAGTGTGTATATGAATGATGGCTATGCACCACCTGATATCACCAACTGTAAGTCTGCCTAAATTATCATATTTCCTTAGATGCACTTTAATATTGAATTGTCAATATTATGTTTAAGGATTATAAAAATGCATTTTAATAGTTAAAAGTGAAAATCTTGATACTAAGAAAAGTTCTGTTTGTAACAGGCTATTCTTTCAAATGTTAAGGCATTGTAAATAACAGTCACCAAAGGATATTTGTGAATAATGAAGTCTATTATGGTAATTTTAGATGAAGCCCAGAAATTTTTATTAACACTCAGTTGATTCAGATACTGTTGATTCATGTGCTATACTTTGAGAAACAGTGATTTTAAATGTCTGAAACTTAAAGGTCTTTCAAAATTGATGTGTAACAATTGTGTACTCTGAGCCATTCTGAGAACAGAAATTATCTTGGTGTCCAACGCTTAGTGATTGCCTAACTATATTTGTGTCCGATGTAATTCTATTATATAGAATTAAATTATATTTTTGTTAAGTGCTGTCTGATCGGTTCTGACTGATAGCAACCCTGTTTATGATTTCTGAGGCTTTAATGCAGGATTAGAAAATCTCATCTTTCTTCTGTGGGAGCAGCAGGCTGACTTGAACCATGGACCTTTTGATTCATAGTCCAGAAAAGAGCACCATAAGCCAGGGGACTATCCTACTTTTAGGTTTTCTAAGATTATCTAGGTATCTATTTTTTTATCGTCCAAATTGAAAAAAGATTTAAATACAGCTTAATGTATGTATTAGTTGAAAATGAAATCTTATTTGTTCTGTGCATTAAGTTGATACTAAAAGCCAACTGAGAGATCTTAGCACTCCTGGTGTGGCACTGTTAGATCAACACTGTGTAAATCACAAGATTGGCAGTTCAAACCGATGAGCTGCTCCTTGGAAACCCTAGATAGGTTGCTGTGAGTCAGAACTAACTCAAAGGTGCACTTAACAACAACAAGAGATCTTAGATTTATTCTTTGTAATCTGCTTTTCCAGCAGTTCTTAATAAATTATAGAATTTTAGAATTATTTAAGATTTTATACATAACAGTGTTTACAGTTTTAAATCTATAAAGGTTATTGTCATTACTAATTATTATAAATTAGATGCAGATTGTATTTTGAAATGTATATATTGTTCTCCAGTAATAACATCCTTATTATCTGTTCATTAATTCATTAATTCCTCAAATATAAGAGAGTTATTTCCTTAATTGTATTCAATTCCTCAAATATATATATATATATCTTTTGTGTCAAAGGAAACTTTAGTGCTTGTTTAAAATTCTTATAAATTGAGGGGACTTCAAAAAGTTTGTGGAAAATGGATTTAAAAGGTAATGAAAAATTTCCACAAACTTTATATGAGGGCTTCGTTTATTTCTGCTTGTGCTCCACTCACATTAATACTGACTGTACTTTGAGGAGGTAGTTTTTCCTAAGTCATATTTTGAGCACTCTCAAATTTGCCCTTGTTGTCCATCACTATAGCTGGTAGTATTTTGATACTCTGAAGTCCTGGTGTGGTAAGATAAACTTTGGACTGCTAACTATAAGGTTGACCCTATCCAGGGTCTCTGTGAGTCAGAACCAGTTCAGTGGCATATAACAACAAAATTTTGTTGATATATGTAGGGTTTTCATTGGCTACTTTTCAGAAATAGTTCACCAGATCTTCAGTCTTATTTTAGTCTAAAGCTCTGCTGAAACCTTTCCTCTATGGTTGACACTGCTCTGCTGGTATGGGAAATACCAGTGGTATAGCTTTCAAAGGCTACTGCTTGTCCAAAATTGACATTGATTTTATGCAATGTCCTGGTTTCTTGATTTCTTAGTCTCTTTTCTAACTATCATATCCTTAATGTTGTTGTTGTTAGGTACCATGGAGTCGGATCCGACTCATAGTGACCCTGCGTAGGGTTTCTGAGGCTGTAAATCTTTACAAGAGCAGAAAACCTCATCTTTATCCCATGGAACGGCTGGTAGTTTTGAACTGCCAACCTTGAGGTTAGCAGCCCAATTCATAACCACTATGCTACCAGAAATATTTGCTTCCAAGTATCTTTTCAGTTACCCAAATATCTTGTTATTAATACCTGTTTGCCACCTCTGAAATCTTTGTAAATCATCCTGTTCTCTCACTATATCATCCTTTCCAGTTTATATACCCAATTCTAGCAATTCCTTAATCTCATTTTGATCTTCAGTCACTTTGTTGCCCCCTGGTGTCTCCACTTTTCTTCTTTTTTAGCCTAGATTCCATCATTTGTTGTAATACTCACCTTCTTGTACATAGCTCCCTCTCATTTTTTTCTTCCTTTTCTCATTGGCAAAACACAACACTAGTTCAGTATAACTGTGGTGTCTTCTCTATTTCTTCTCCCTATAAAGCAAAGCATGACTGGTGAAAAGTACAAAATTGTGCTTTTGCTTATGACTATATACTGAGATAGGGCCTCATTCTTGCTTATGATCTTGCCTTGTTTCCTTAACTAATTTGCTCTCTTACCCTGAGAATACTTCACTCTCAAACCTGAACTCAGTCATAACTGATGACATCATTCCATTTTCATGTATGTACCCAATAGACAGTGTCATCATCTTTCTACTTTCAAGTCTTCCTTTGTAACTATGCATTTATGGAAATATACTGTGTTTTCTTTCTGGTATAATGGTATAATGCTTTGTCAAAGGCCAGTTCTTCTATTGGTACGCTGGATCTCAATGGATCTTGCTCTTGCAGCAGCCCTATATATCTCTCATAATCAAATTCTCTTTCTATTGGATCATTATCGTCAGCATATAAACATGGTGTAATATTCCCTATCTTAAGGGAGCGAGGGGGATCTTTATGTAATCCACAGTGTCCTTTTCCAAGGACTGATCCTTCCTAATAACATGTCCAAAGTGTGAGAGACTGGCTTCTAAGGAACATTCTGTCTCTTTGAGGAGTACTTCTTCCAACACAGATTTGTTTATTCTTTTGGAAGTATGTGGTACCTTTAATTTCCTTTTCCAACACCATAATACAAATGCATTGATTCTGCAATAGTCTTCCTTATTTGTTGTCCAACTTGCACACACATATTAGGTTATTTGAAAATAGCTTGGCTTGAGTCAGGCACCCCTCAGTCCTCAAACTGATATATTTACTCTTGAACATTTTATAGAGGTCTTTTGCAGCAGATCTGCCTAGATACATCCTTTTCTTTCTGTCTGTCTTTTAAAGTTTTTATTGTGAACTGTGTGATAGTTTACATGGGAGAACATCAGCTTTACACCATCGTTTCATTGCAGTGATTACACTCGACTCCATGCATCATCATTCAACAGTATTTGCTTCCGTTTCCTCTTCAGTTTTTTTTTTTTAAATAGAAACTTTTATTTAGAATTAAAGCAAATACTTTAGTATCACAAACACAATATTGAGCTTCAGGAGTACACTTCTTCAGGTTTTTTTGTGTTGTTTTTTTGTGTGGGGGGGTGGGGAAGGAGGGATGTACACAAAAACACTAGGAATATATAATAATTTAAATAACCAAAGGGCATATTTTGCAAGCCTGATTCCTGGCTACTGGCACTCAGTCCCTCTCTTTCCATGAGTTCAGATTCCTCAGCTGCTCCCTCTGTCCATGTCCTCATCTCTGCCTTCATCTCTGGTGTTGCTGCTTCTCTGGATAGAGTCCCACATTCCGCTTGTGGAGTTCTCCCATGATGGTTTAGGGCTCTCTGCTTCTGGACTGTAAGATTAACTACTCTCCCGTTTTTGTTACAAAACCTCTATCTTTATAGTTGTGACAGTTGCAGTTAGTCAGGACAATTACTCACTGTTGAACATCCTTGTATTTCTTGACTGCTGCTTCCATGAGTGGGAGTGTTGATTATAGATTTAAGCAAAATGAAGTTTTGATGACTTTAAATGTTCTCCATTTATCATGCTGTTATTTATTGGTCCAGTGATGAAGATTTTTGTTTTCTTTACATTGAGGTGTAATCCATACTGAAGGCAATAGTGTTTGATCGTAATCAGTAAGTACTTTTAAGTCCTCTTGGCTTTCAGTTGTATCCTCTGCATATTGTAGGTTGTTAAAGAATGTTTCTGCAATCCTGATGCCATGGTCTTCTTCATATAATCCAACTTCTTGAATATTTTGCTCAGCATACAGATTGATTAAGTATGGTGAAAGCATAGATTTCGTGGTGCGCACTTTTCCCAATTTGAGTCATTCAGTATTGCATTGTTATGTTCTAATAACTGCCTCTTGAAAACAACTACAGGTTCCTCATGAGCATAGTTAACTGTTCATAACAACATCTTCAATAGTTTGTCATGATCTACATAGTTAAAAGCTGTTCATAACTGTTCATAACAACATCATCCATAGTTTGTCATGATCTACATAGTCAAAAGCTTTTACATAGTCAATAAAGCACAAATAAACATCTTTCTGGTATTCTTGGCTTTCAGCCAAGATGCATCTGTGGTCTGCATTGTTAACTCTATTTCTATGCCTCTTTTGAATCCGGCTGCAATTTCTGGCAGTTCTCAGTCAGTATACGAATCGAGCTGCGAACCTTAAGGTCAGCGGTTCGAAACTACCAGCCGCTCCGCGGGAGAAAGATGAGGCTTTCTACTCCCATAAAGATTTACACCCTCGGAAACCCTGTACAGGGTCACTATGGGTCGGAACCGACTCGATGGCACTTAACAACAACAACAACAACAATACTGTTACAACCATTTTTTTAATTATCTTCAGCAAAATTTACTTGCATATGATATCAATGGTATTATTTAAATGCATCTGCATTCCATTGGGTCACTTCTCTTTGGAGTGGGCACAAATATGGATCTCTTCTAATCCTTCGAGGTAGCGGTCTTTAAATTTCTAGGCATAGATGAATGAGTACCTCAGTTTGTTGAAATATTTCTGTTTGTTTTCCATAAATTCCTGGACCCTTGTTTTTGTCCATACCTTCAGTGCCGTTTGGACTTCTTCCATTGGTTCTTGGTTATATGCTACATCTTGTAATGCTTGCACATCAATCCTTTCTTTTTGGCACAATGATGACTCTGTGTGTTCTTTCCATCTTCTTTTGATATTTTCTACATCAGTCAATATTTTGCCCATAAATTTCTTCAATGTTGAAAATAGAAACTTGAAGTTTTTCTTTAGTTCTTTCAACTTAAGAAATGCTGAGTGTGCTCTTCCCTTTTTGGTTTTCTTGCACCAAGTCTTTCTTTGCACATTTCTATGTAGTGGGCACAGATATGGAACTCTCCCAATCATTTGGTCAGGTAGCTGACTTCCAAATTAGTTGGCATAGATGAGTGAACGCCTCAGTGCTGCATCAGTTTGTTGAAACATGTCAATTTGTATTCCATCAATTCCTGGAACCTTGTTCTTTGCTAATGCCTTCAGTGCATCTTGAACATCTTCATTCAGTAGCATTTCTACTTGGTCATATGCTACCTCTTGACATGGTTAAACAGTGACCGTCTCTTTTTGGTACAGTGTCTTCTGTCTTTGTTTTCTCAAGCTGCCCTTTGGAATTTTCTGTACTACTTTTGTCTCTTCATTTCTTCCATTTCCTTTAGCATCTCTACACTAGAGAGCACATTTGAGAGTCTCTTCTGACATGCATTTTCGCCTTTCCTTCTTTTTTGCTTTCTTAATGACCTTTTGCTTTCTTCCTGTATGATGTCCTTCATGTCGTCCCACAACTCTTTTTGTCTTCAGTCATTAGTGTCTAATGCATCAAGTCTGTTCATGAGATCATCTCTAAATTCAGATGAGATATCACTAATGACTAGGATATCCATCCATCTTTATGCATTCCATTTCATTTTTGACAACTTCCAATTTTCCTGCATTCATATTTCATATATTACATGTTCTGATTTTTAATAGCTTTTTGCAGATATTTCTCCTCAGTTTGAGTTGTATGCCATCAAGCACAGAAAGGTCCCAAAAGCTTTGCTCCATTTGCTTCTTACCTACAATGTAAATTTGAATTTTTGCTCTTTCCATTTTTCTATCAATTTTTTAATATCTCACTTAGCTCAGCTTGCATTTCAGTATGTCTTTGAAACTTATCTTTATCCCCCCTCCCATTCATTCACATCATTATACGCAATTCTACTTTGACAAGGCAGTTCTTTTCTGGTCATGTTTTGAATGTCTTCCAACCTGAGGGACTCTTCTGCCAGCATACTATCTGACAGTGATTTGTGTGGCTGTTCATTATGGTTTCATCTTCTGCTACTATATCTGACAGTGTTCTGCTGCTGTTAATAAGATTTTCATTGGCTAAATATTCAGAAGTAATCTGCCTCTTCTTTCTAGTCTATATTAGTCTGGAAGCTCCACTGAAACTTCTCCACAATTGGTGAACCTGTTGTATTACAAATACCAGTGGCATAGCTTCCAGCATCACAGCAACATACAAGCCACCACAGTATGAAAAATTGACAAATGAATGGTGGGTAACGCTTGATAGTGATGGTAATGTGTAGCATAGTAGTTTGTGCATACTTGACACTCAGTTTGATCAAAGAAGAGACAGATTGATGGTTGAAAAATAAATACCACTGCTAAATGTCAGTATGCTTTGCAGATTTAGCAGAGTTTTAGCTTCGAGAATGTTAAATAATATTACACTATGTGTTTCATTAATGATTCAAATTATTTGTGTCTTTGGAAGCTACTACTTGGATATGTTCCTTACCTGGATGTTCAAAAAGTATAGTCAAAAAATTAGTTTTATAATTTTTACTTTTGTTTTGATGTATCTGTTGTCTTCATCTTTAATTAGAATGAAAACTTATTATGATAATGATTATTTAAGTGAATCAATAAATAGTTTTTGCTGTTATTGATGTTTCATGGTTTTTATTACCTGTTATTTCATGGATTTGCTGAAAAGAATATATAAATTGGTTTGTTGTTGTTGTGTGCTGTGGAGTCGGTTCCGACTCATAGCGACCCTGTACAGGGTTTCCAAGGCTGTAAATCTTTATGGGAGCAGAAAGCCTCATCATTCTCCTGCAAAACAACTGGTAGTTTTGAACTGCTGACCTTGCAGTTCACAGCCCAATTTGTAACCACTATGCTACCAGAGCTCCATAAATTACTTAGATCTGAATAAATTATGAGAACCTACGTTTTTTCTAGGTTTCATTATATACAGATTTTGAGCATATGTTATAAAAAATGTGAAATAAGGCCCATAAGTATGGTACAGGTGGTTTGTGATACAGCAGCCAATTCTGCTGCCATTGTGCCATTCCATCTTTTTGTTGTTGTTGGTTGTTGTTTTATGGGGAGACTTGTTTTGTTTGTTCCTTTTTCTGTAAAATCAGAAAAAAAATTGTTTTACTTCCTATTATTACAATCTTTACTTTGAGACTCTCTTACATGATGCTTCTTGAATTCTTATTATGAAATAAGTTGATATGAACCTCATTTTTAGTTTTAGTTTCCTAAATGATATCATATGGAATAGGGTTGCCTTCTTTAATCTGAATATCCAATCTAGTAATTACCTACAATTAGAATTCCTGCTTTTTGAAGTGATAAATTTTCTCTACCAGTAAATCATATACATGAGTGATTTTGAATTAATTATACATTAAATATTAAAATTCATAATTCACAAATATGATAAGGAATTACTTCTTTTGTTTTTTCCTTTACTTTCTTTGTCTTGAAGCTTCTCAGCCTGTTGATAACCATGTTAGCCCATCTTCCTATCTGAGCCAAACACCAGCTTCACCATCCAGATATTCACCAGTTTCCAAAGCAATGCTTGGCGATGATGAAATCACAAGGTAAGTAACTGAACATTCCTCCTTTATACATAAAGTGAATTATCACATGGAGTTTTAATCAGCTGTATAAGATAGCAATATTGTTAGGACTAAAACTGTGTAGTAGTTGTTTTTGTGGTTATATGGCATCAATTCAGTTCTGACTCGTAAAGACCACTTTTGCACAACAGAACAAAGCACTGCCCAGCACAGTTATTAAACTTGAGGCCATTGCTGCTACCACTGTGCCATTCCATCTTATTTTATTCAACAGTAAAAGCATTTATTGTCAAGCAAACTGGGGAACACAATGTGTTTTAAATACTATGTATTTGGTAGGGAGGGGGGACACACACCACACCGCCACACAATTACAACCAAAGATCTGGCATTGGTACACCACAGACATCTTTATTTCACTCCTATTATGCCATGAATTCATAAGGAATAGGTTCTAGCAGCTCAGGCTCCTTTCCATTGGTTCTCACAAAGTGCGCCCCTCTGGGGGAGCAGGCTGGCGCTTTAGCTGAACCCAGGTCCCTTTCTCTTTGGCTTCCTTCTTTTTCTGATCATTTTCCTTCACTCACTTCAGGAAGCTGTCTCGGCTCTTAGAGTGCTTAACATGCTCAATGCACACGTTAATTCTCTTGGCAAGAATCTTGCCCTTGGCTTGCTTGTTCACAACAATGTCAACAGCATGCTGGGTCACATTGTAGACTCTTACAGTTTTGCCGTGGTAATATTTGTGGGGCATGCCTTTTTGAACTGTGCCCATTCCCTTGATGTCCACAATATCACCTTTCTTGTAGATTCGCATGTATATGGCCAAAGGAATGACCCCATGCTTTCTGAAAGGCCTGGAAAACATATAGCGGGTACCCCTATTTCCCTTTGTGTTTGTCATCTTGGGGGATTACTGCAAGATGGCGGCTCTGGCTGAAAGGCGCCATTCCATCTTCTTGAGATTCTTCCTCTTTTTCACTGACCCTCCGCTTTACCAAGCATAATGTATTTCTCAAGGAGCTGGTCCCTTCTGATTCTATGTCTGAAGTATGAGACACAAAGTTTGGCCATCCTGGCGTCTAAGGAGCAGGATGTATGTCTTTCAACACAGATTTGTTTATTCTTCTGACAGTCCATGATACTTTTTATATTTTCCTGCCACACCATAATTAAAATGCATCAATTTGTCTATGGTCTTGCTTATACATTGTGAAACTTTCAAATGCTTATGAAGCTATTGGATAAACCATGGCTGGGGTCTGTCTGACACACCATACTCCTCAAACTGACATCTTTGTTCTTCAGCACTTTAAAGAAGTCTTCTGCAGAGGATTTGCCTGATGCAACACATCATTTGATTTCTTGACTGCTTTCATGAGTGTTGATTGTTGATCCAAGTAAAATGAAGTCTTTGACAACTTCAGTCTTTTCTCCATTACTTTTGATGTTATTTATTGGTTCCACTCTGTTCTTATAGGGTCACTAAGAATTGGAATTGACTTGTTTATATACGGTAGCGTGTATTTCTCTTACTTAGATTTAATTTAAAGTTCTCAGATACTTGTGAAAGTGACACTCATCTGATATGGTGATAGTGTGGTGGTTATTGTGTGCCATCAAGTAGGTTCCAACTCATAACTACCTGTATAGGGTTTCTCAGGCTCTGAAGAAGTCCTAAGTGCATTGAAAGAATTGGCAAAGAACAAGGCACCAGGAATTGATGGAATAAAAATGGAAATCTTTAAGAAAGTCAGTCGGCCCAGGAAGCACTCACTCATCTATGCCAAGAAATTTGGAAGACAACTATCTGGCTGTCTGATTGGAAGAGATCCATATTTTTGCCTATTCCAAAGAGAGATGACCCAATGGAATGCAGAAATTGTCGGACAATACCTTTGATATCCCATACGAGTAAAGTTTTACTAAAAGTAATTCAAAGAGAACAAACAAGATGGCTGATCAGGTAGAAGTGCAGTAAGGAGCTCTATCAGCAACAACACAGAATACAGGACCAGTAAGGCTCAGGGGGTGGTCCCAGAACTCTGAACCACATATAAAGGAATATTTAGAAGGTTAGGAGGCTTATAGATAGGGAAATTTTTAGCAGAAGCAAGAAATCCACTGCTTTCTAATTCAAGACGGTCAGCTGCTCCAAGAGCTGCCATCTTGAAAGAGACCAAGCGGAGAAAGGATCAGAGCAGCCACAGACACCTGACAGAACCGTGGAGATAAAGGTATAGACATTCTTTTCTTTTGGAATCTGTTCATTGGTCCCTTGCTGTCTGCGCACCTCCATTCTGGTGACTATAGGGGTGCCTGAGCTAGTGGACACCCCAGCCCCACCCTCAAAGGGTTCTACTACGAATGCACACAGATCTCAAAATTTAAAGAGACAGTTTCCACTTAAAACCAAACAGCCACAGCCGGTCCTGAACTGTTCATAACTAGCATAAAAAATACCAAAATACACACCCATCTAAGTATTAAGGCCACA
>NW_006408648.1:8537167-8648149 GCF_000296735.1 Chrysochloris asiatica | reverse complement strand
GTAGAAGAATTGATGCCTTTGAGTTATGGTGTTGGAGGAGAATATTGAAAGTGCCATGGGCTGCCAAAAGAACCAATAAATCCATTTTGGAAGAAGTGCAGCCATAGTGCTCCTTATAGGCCAAGATGGCCAAACTTCGTCTCTCATGCTTCGGACTTATTGTCAGGAGGTACCAGTCGCTGGAGAAAGATATCGTGTTTGGTAAGGTGGAGGGTCAGAGAAAAAGAGGAAGACCCACAGTGAGATGGATTGACCAGGTGACAGCATCAACGGGCTCAAGCGTGGCAACGATAATGAGGTTGGCCTAGTATCGGGCAGTATTTCATTCTGCTGTACATAAGGTCGCTATGAGTCGGTACCGACTCTATGGCACCTAACAACAACAACAACAAAAACAAATATTTCGAGAGCCGAAAGCCTCATCTTTCTGCAGTGAAGTGACTGATAGATTCCAATTGCTTATCTTGTGGTTAGCAGCGTAACTTGTAACCCACTATGCCACCAGAGCTTCTTCATTTGAGATGAGGAATGATTAAAAAGTTGTGGGAAAAGTCTGTTACCTTTTCATTCTACTTTTCCATTAACTTTTTGAAGCCCCTTTGTGTTTTCCTAAATATAATAATACATGAAGACATTTTACTCATTTTTTTTTGTATTTAAAGTTATTATTTATTGGTACTTAAAGTTTAAACCTTTGTTTTCCCTGAAATGTTTTCTAAATTTATCTTAACCTGGTTTTTGTTCCTTTTTTTTTATTACATAGTACCTTTGAACTGTTTGGTTGGTCGGCATAAGATAAGCACTAAATCTCAAGTTCAGTTTGAACAAGATTCGTGGTTCAAACTTACCAGCCCCTTCTTGGAAACCCTATACAGGGTCATTGTGAGCCAGAAAAAAACTCACTGGCACTTAACAGCAGCAGCATATAAAAGCAAGAGCTTTTTAATAACATTACCTCTCTCTTACCTATTTTCACAATATAAGCAGTAATTTATATTGTATTAATAATGCTAAATCCTAATTTTTATCTTTGATTCTCTGTTAAGTTCCTACCTGCATCTGTTTAAGTCCTGTTTTGCTCACTCAAATTTAGTATGTCTAAAAGAAAATTCTTTAATTTAGACCAGGTCTGCTCTGAGTTGATTACCCTGTATCTTTTCTTTACATAAGAGTGAAATTTAGTTCTTTAATATGTTATATTCACATAGCTCCTAGTTTCATCCTTTCTTCTTTCTCCTTCCCACTGTTCTTCACATACTTCATTTATTTAAAGTATTGTATTGTATTTTGAATACATGGTTTACATCTGATTTAAACGTATGGTTTATTCCTCTACTTTGATATCCACTGCCTATTGCCCAGATACCAACATAGAGAAATCTTTGCAGTAACATTAGAAGGTCTCCACAGTTTGATTCTGAAAAGTCTTTCTAATGTTACCATTGCACATCCTACATAGACACACACACAAATTCCAACTTGGCAATACTGTTGGATTTCAGCAGAGTATTTTTAAATTAAATTCTATATAAATCTTATATATGAGGGAGCTTTAAAAAGTTCATAGAAATTTTTCATTTTTTCTGATATAAAGCCTCCTTCATGTTTCTGAGGATGTTGTGAGAGCCAGAATTAACAACTGCATTGACTTTGATTTTTGTTTTAGGTGTTGCGCTGTAGGGTAAGCACTGGAACACAAGGTCAGTTTGAACTGGAAGGCCATTGGTTCAAACTCAACAGCCACTCCTCAGAAACTATATACAGGGATACTGTGAGTCAGAACGAACTTGATAGCACTTAACAACGGCAGTATAAATATACACATACATACACACACACATATGAAGACAGACAACAGTATGGACATCTACTGCTGTCTCTTTATTTTGTTTTCTTGTTTGTATCTTGTTCACTAATACGAGTTGTTGCCTTATATAATAATGGGTTTTATCAGTTTTCCTTGTGATTTCCAAGTCTAATTTCTAGGCTTAGAACGAATTTTTAACTTTTTATGTATTTTGATAAGAGCTATCAATAGAGAGTTTTCCTTGATAGAACATTAACTTCAATTTAAAAATGTCTAATATGTTGTAATTTTTAGGGAACCAAGAAAAGTTGTTCTTCATCGTGGCTCAACAGGCCTTGGTTTCAACATTGTAGGAGGTGAAGATGGAGAAGGAATATTTATTTCCTTTATATTGGCTGGAGGACCTGCTGATCTTAGTGGAGAACTCAGAAAGGGAGATCGTATTATATCGGTAGGATATGTTGATCAAAATAATAATGTTTTTATTGTTTTAATGATGACCTAAATGTCCTAAAATTTTTGTGTTATACTGAAAAAGGTAATCTCTTAATTTCATTTACATTGGTGGTGGTTATGCGCTGTGGAGTTGGATCCGACTCATAGCGACCCATAGGTTTCTGAAGCTGTAAATCTTTATGAGCAGAAAGCCTCATCTTTCTCCCGTGGGACAGCTGGTAGCTTCAAACTGCTGACCTTAAGGTTTGCAGCCCGAATCGTAACTACTACACTACCATACACCAGGTATTGTCAGCTATTCAGAAGTAAGAGGCAGATTTCTGTTCTTCTGGGACCTGTTACCTCAGCAACCATTTCACTCTAGGAAGCATCCTTTTCTCAAAAAGATCTTATTCATTTAATTGAAAGTTATTCAGTGTAAATGTCAGTTCTTGAGTTCTGATCTACTTAAATAGAGTAATTATTTCCATTCCTTGTTAAGACCTCCCAGCCCACTCCGTCACCCCCACCCAATCAAAAAAGGGAAATTTTAGTTTAGAAAGGGAAGGAAGAGACTTTGGACTGAAATGAGTAATAGGGGTGAGCATGTGCAGTATTATAGGTGAAAAAAATGCTACAAGTTTAATTTCCATTGCTTGAATTGGTAGTGAAATGAAGTGTGCACATTTATGATACTTGTTGATTTTTCAGGTTATCAAATTAAGGTACTTTCTAGAAAAGCTAGGTGGAAATGTTTTGGTTTTGTTCATCTGACATTAAGCACAGTATTTTTTAGTGAATAAAGTTGCTTAGTGATGCTAATATTTAATTTTGCAACATTGTAGATTTTTAGTAGTAAGAAAATAGTTTAGTAATAAAGTAATTGCAACAAAATGTTTTGTTTTGTTTGTATCTACTCAAAGGTCAAGCTGTTGTGATTTTTTAGTCTCTCCAAATAAGATTCGGTTTGATTTACAGGTAAACAGTGTTGACCTCAGAGCTGCCAGCCATGAGCAGGCAGCAGCCGCATTGAAAAATGCTGGTCAGGCTGTCACCATTGTTGCACAGTATCGACCCGAAGGTAATAAAACTCTTGCTATTTGTGTTTATTGTTTGTTTTTATTTTAGTTTTTAAAATTCTCCATCTTAATGTTTAACTTTCTTAACTGAACTTACCTTCTTGTTTGGGTATTTTTAATCTAGTCTAGCTTGAACCTAATTCATTATCCAGATCAAAAGTATTTGAATATGAATAGCATATAGGAACTTATATCAGGCAGCCCTATTTTGATCATTGCATCATTATTTGAATTTCCAGGTTTGCTTTTTTGTGTGAACTTTTTTTTTAAATCGTGCCTTTAATCAAACATACATCTTATAAACTCATTCATCTTAAGATAAAAATCATATGCAAGTCTAGTAATATTGTCAAGGAAAACAAAGATTTTTGAATTTTTTATAGCTTTTGAATTTGATTATATTTATCAAGCTCTGAAAGATGAGGCTTTCTGCTCCCGTAAAGATTAGCAGCCGTGAAAACCCTGTTAAGGGTCACTATGAGTCGGAACTGACTCCCTGGCAAATAACAACAGGAAAAAGATATATTTTTCCATGATATTTAACAGCAACAAGATATATTTCTAATAGCCACTATTGTTATTTAAATTAAGGAGAAAACATGTGAGGTTGGGTTGTAATTGTTGTTAGGCGGTAAGATATCATGGATATGACCTTACTGAGTCCCTAAGGGGGAAATAGGTAGTAATGGAAAAATTGAGATTGCCATGTTAAACATATATAAGACTCTAGTGTACATCAACATAACCATTTTCCAGTAAAACCTCAGTGGAATTTAAAAAGAAAATCACCCAAAAGAATACATAGCATAAACAACAAAGTGGAAAAAGAAAGGATAATGTTACTGCAGAAGCACAGTGATCATTTAGCAACTGTTGCATTTATTAAATTCTTTTCTTGGAGTGAAATTTATTTATGTAGCTAAACTAAATATGGTATTTAGCTGATTAAAAAGCAGATTGGACATTACTTGCTATTTCATAATACATTCCAGGTTCCATCTGTCTTGTAAACTTTAGCCTTTTGACTCAGTAATGTTTTTAGACACAGTAACATCAACAGGAAAATTCCAAGTGAGTTATTCACATTATCCAAACAAATAGGGCTAACATATAATAGCAACATGCCAATGTATTAATTTGTTTGAGAGGCAAAACTACCAATGCGAACCATGCATGTTTTTTATCTATTGGCCAACACGTTCCTATCATATCGGCATAATATAAGAAAACAAGTTGTAATCAGATGTTGCTTAGTATTGAAGTCTTTATATGTTGATAAAGAATACAATATGATTAAGAGTAAGTCAATATCAAGGAATATTGGGAAGCATAATTACAGAAAGCTTGTAAGCCCATCTTCAGCCCGTAACTGATTGGAATACTTAAAAGTGGTTCTATAACTTGCCCAGTGAAATAGGCTTTTTGTGGAGCCTTTGTAGTATATAGAACCTTGAGTGGAATCCGGAGCCACATCCTGAACCTTCTGAGGTCGAACATTCCCACTTGAAAGGACTAGCAGACCTGCCTGGAACAGCTAAAGAAATAGAAAATACTTCTTGAAAGGAAGACCAGCAGGAAAAATCCAAAACAAAAATGGCAGTCTGATTGGCCTACTTAGACAAGAACAAGCAACTTGTTCACTGGAGAGCCATCAAGGCAAACAATCAAGTCCCTTCAGGACAAACATCCCCCCCACACACACACACAAGATTAAAACTCATAGAGAACACATGAGCAGGCATGTAAGCTTGCTGGCAACCACGGATGGTGGTCGACTGGTGAGTAGAAGAGGGGGAAAGGCAGCAATGAAAATATGGGCTGAATTCGACCAAGTTCTTCTATAGACTCCGTTGACTTGGAAATGAGAGAAGAGGAAGTACTACTGGTTGGTCGGAAGTGTGGTGAGACCTCGCGACTCCTGAGCCCATAGACAAGGACATAGCTGCGGAGGGATAGAGCTAAGATTGAAGCATCCAGCTGATAAGAAGTGAGGGGAGAATGCCCAAACTTGTAGATAGTACCCATTCGACCTAGCTTCTATGACTTGATGATCAGAACTTGACTAGAGGAAGATTTAAAAAACAAAAAAAGAATTTTTTTTTTTTTTGATAAAGGAAACAAGTGTAATTTGTACAATTTGATGAACTTGACCTATACTTATGGATGTAGTAGCTCAAAATACCAACTGAGAGGGAAGGAGTATTCACATCAGCTATCAATTCTATCTTCTCTGTGTACATGGTTGACAGGGACGGGCAGCATTGACATTGACTACCTAAAATGGGGGGCTATAACGACATGAAATAACTGGCTTACAAGTTTTTCAAGAGGGAGTTTAGTTTCAAAGTGTGCGGAGAAAAAAAAAAAAAGTAATTCAAGATCTACTACTTGCCCAGTCTCCCCAGAATTCACATAAAAGCAACAAGGAAAACCAAACACAGATACACATAACACAACTACCAACAGGACTCAAGCTTCTTTTAAGCAAAACTAAGAAAATAGCTGTAATACCTAGGCGACAACATATAGCCAAAGGTACTTCAAGCAATTGAGTTCTAGCAGACACTACATGGAAAGAAGGAAGATAGAAAATATGGATATTTCTGCTTATAATTTATGAGTTCTGAATAGTGGAAAAACTCAGAATGTGACAATAAATTGTATATCCTAAAGGTGAGGGGTTCATTTTGCTGTATAAAACCATCATACATTGTTTTTTGGCAAGCTTCATGGGAATTGTGGTAAGCAGGCTAGAGTAGCAGCAGCCCTCCTTGAGATAGTTTGATTTAGAAAAGCAAAAGATTCATGTTTTGGTAAAGCAGTCTGTCTGCCTTTAATAACATCAGATGATACGGCAATCTTGGAGTCCTGGTGTGATTGTTGTTGCTGTGAAGTGCCGTCGAGTCGGTTCCGACCCTGCACATAGTGTTTGCAAGGTGCAGCTGGTGAGCTCGAACCGCCAACCTTGCAGTTCAAACGGCCTTGCAGTCTGGACATTAACCCACAGTGCCACACCAGGATGGAGTCCTGATGTGGTACTACAGGATAATACACTGGGCCACAAGGTATGCGGTTCAAAATCACCAGCCGCTCCGTGTTGCTATGAGTTGGAAGCGACTCGACAGCAATGCACAACAAAGATAACCTGGGGACTGGTTGTATGGTGCCATAGGATAAGCACTTAATTTCAAGGTTGGTTTGAACCACAAGGTTAGCAGTTCAAACTCAGCATTTGCTCTTTGGAAATCCTATGTAGGGGCACTATGAGTCGGAACCAAATTGACAGCACTTAACAACAACAAGATAACCCATGCTTCATTTCCCCCTCGCAACCCTGAACCTACAAATACCTGGTCTAGCAAAATTCAACTCATTCAGTAATGAGAAATTTAAATGTAACTGGCTTAGCATTAAGGAGCCCTGGAGGGGCTGTGGTATAAGTGTTGGGTTGCTAGCATCAATGTTGACACCTCAAACCAACTGTAAGGCAAAAGATTAGGCTGTCTGTTTCCATACAGGTCTATAGGGCCACTATGTATCAGAATTTGAATTGATGCTTTTGAGTTATGGTGTTGGAGGAGAATATTGAAAGTGCCATGGGCTGCCAAAAGAACAAACAGATCTGTGTTGGAAGAAGAGCAGCCAGAGTGCTCCTTGGAGGCCAGGATGGCCAAACTTCGTCTCTCATACTTTGGACATATTGTCAGGAAGGACCAGTCGCTGGAGAAGGATATCATGTTTGGTAAAGTGGAGGGTCAGAGAAAAAGAGGAAGACCCAGTGAGATGGAATTGACAGAGTGGCAGCAACAATGGACTCAAGCGTGGTGACAATGGTGAGGTTGGCCCAGGACCGGGCATTGTTTCGTTCTGTTGTGCATAAGGTCGCTATGAGTCAGTACCGACTCGATGGCACCTAACAACAACAAATGTGTCAGAATCTACACTATAGCATTAGAAATTAGATGTCATTTCACACTAGCATTAATAAAGTTTTAGGTTTTTTTTAAGGTTTCTATTGTGGATTGAGTGAAAGTTTACAGGCATATCATCAGTTTAACATTCAAGAAATCATACACCTTGTTTCATTACAATGATTATAATCCCCTCCATATACCATCAGTTAACAGTATTTCTCTCTATTCACTTTAGCTTTTTTAAAAAATGAACAAACAAACAAACAAAAACCTCCAAAGAGCAACTTTACACCTTCAAAGGGCACATTCTGCAAGTCTGCCTCCTAGCCACCGGTTCTTAGTCCCTCTCTTCCCATGAATCTAGAGTCCTCAGCTGATCACCCTCTCCGTGTCCCCATCTCTGTCTGCCTCAGTCTCTGGTGTCGCTGCTTCTCTGGATAAGGCTCCGCATTCTGCTTGTTTGTGCTCTTCTCCCTTGATGGTCCTAGGTCCTCTGTTTCTGGACTGTAAGATTAGCCACTCTTACAGTGGACTGTGATTGAACTCAGCCCATTTCTTCATTGCTGCCTTTCCCCCCTCTTCCACTCACCAGTAAACCAATGTGGTTGCCAGCAAGCTTACATGGCTGTTCATGTGTTCCCTTTGAGTTTCAGTCTTAGAGGGAAGTTTTGTCCTGAAGGAACTTGATTGTTTGCCTTGATGCCTTCCTGGAGAGCAGCTTGCTTATTCTTGTAGTAGCCAGTCTTGCTGACATTTTTTATTTTGGGTTTTTCCTGATGATCTTTCTTTGAAGGTGTATCTTCTGTTGCTGCAGCTTTTCCAGGCTGGTCTGCTTGTCCTTGCTAGTGGTAATGTCCCACCTCAGCAGGTTCTGGATGGGACTCAGGATTCCACCTAAGGTCCTATACTCTGCAAAGGCTTTGCACGAGGCCTATTTCACTGGGCAAGTTGTAGAACCCCTTTTAGGTATTCCAGTCAGTTATAGGTTGAAGACAGGCTTATAAGTTTTCTATAATCATGCTTCCCAACATTCCTTTCTATCTCACTCAGGTGTCTATTTTACAATAGTAGGCAAGGGAAACCAATATTCACAAGACAGTCAAGCATCTTAGTATTCTTTTCCCTCTTCAAATTATTCCTAGATCCCTGTATCACAGAGCCCTCTTTTTCCAAGATTGAGCATGCATCACTATTTACCTCTGTCCCACTTAGGCCAGGCAAACGTGTCTCAGTGTTCCCCTATCTATCTTGTTCTTCTGCCTCCTCCCCCCTTCTTGTATTTCCCTCCCCAACACCTGAACTAAACCCTCCACCACAACCCCACAGTTTTGGTTACCTTATATTCCATTAATTCTTTCCTCCATTTAAGACAGTCTATTTTATCCTGTAATCTACTTGAGTGTCTCACCACCTGTATTTACCTTCTTTCACATTGTAATTGTTTTGATCATAGACTGACCTCCCAGATCATCTGATCTTATTATTTTAATCTCTTCTTGATTCTTCCACTTGTGGATTGAGTTCAGGGTGATGCTGCCACGTACATCATTCTCTAGTAGTTGTCTGTTCTTGTTGTTTCTCAGTCCACAGAACTTTCTTTAGGATGTTTTCTATTGCAGGGTTGTCTTTGGCAAAATACTTTTGCTTCTGTTTATCCTGGAATGTTTTGATTGTTGTTGTTGTTAAGGTGCCATCGAGTCGGTACCTACTCATAGCAACCTTACGCAAAGCAGAGCGAAACACTTTCTGATCCTGGGCCAACCTCACTACTGTTGCCATGCTTGAGTCCATCGATGCAAAGGTCTTGTGCAGCAGATTTGCCTAATGCAATACGTCGTTTGATTTCTTGACTGCTGCTTCCTTGAGTGTTGATAGTTGATCCAAGAAGAATGAAGTCCTTGACAACTTCAATCTTTTCTCCAGTGATAAGAATGCTGTTTATTGTTACATCGAGATGTAATCCATACTGAAGGCTGGGTTATTTGATCTTCATCAGTAAATGTTTTCAGTCCTCTTCACTTTCAGTGAGCAAGGTTGTATCATCTACATATTGCAGGTTGTTAATGAGTCTTCTTCCAATCCTGATGCCATGTTTTTCTTCCTATAACCTAGCTTCTCAGATTATTTGCTCAGCATACAGGCTGAATGAGTATGGTAAAAGAATACAACCTTGTAGCACACCTCCTTTCTTCCATTTGCTTTAGCATCTCTACTCTGGAAAGCAAGTTTCAGTGTCTCTTCTGACATCCGTTTTGACCTTTTCCTTCTTTCTTGTCTTCTTAATGACTTTTTGCTTTCTTCATGTGTGATGTTCTTGATATTGTCCTTCAACTCTTCTGGTCTTCTGTCTTTAGTGTTTAAGTATCAAATCTGTTCTTCAGATGATCTCTAAATTCAGGTGGGATATATTCAAGGTCATATTTTGGCTCTCGTGAACTTGTTTTCATTTTCTTCAACTTCAGTTTGAATTTGCGTAGGAGTAATTGATAGTCTGTTCCACAGTCTGCCCCTGGCCTTGTTTTGACTGATGGTAGATATGGAGCTTTTCCATCGTATCTTTCCACATATGTAGTCAATTTGATTTCTATGAGTATTCTGGAACACTTAATTGTGCTCATCAGCAATCTGTACCTGGACCAAGAAGCAGTTGTTCGAACAGAACATGGGAACACTGAATGTTGTAAAATTAAGAAAGGTGTGCGACAAGATTGTATTCTTTCACCATACGTATTCAACCTATATGCTGAGCAAATAATTTGAGAAGCTGGGTTATATGAAGAAAAACATGGCATGAGGATTAGAGGAAGACTCATTAACAACCTTCAATATGCAGATGATACAACCTTGCTTGCTGAAAGTGAGGAAGACTTCAAACATTTACTGATGAAGATCAAAGAGCACAGCCTTCAGTATGGATTACGTCTCGATGTAAGAAAACAAGAATCCTCACCACTGGACCAATCAACAAGATTCTTATCACCAGATTGAAGTTGTCAAGGACTTCATTCTTCTTGGATCAACTATCAACACTCATGGAAGCATCAGTCAAGAAATCAAACGGCATATTGCATTAGGCCTATCTGCTGCACAAGGCCTTTTTAAAGTGTTAAAGACCAAAGATGTCAGCTTGAGGACTAAGGTGTGCCTGACCCAAGCCATGGTATATTCATTAACCTCATATGCATGCGAAAGCTGGACAGTGAATGAGGAAGACTGTAGAAGAATTGATGATTTTGAGTTATGGTTTTGGAAGAGAATATTGAAAGTGCCAAGGGCTGCCAAAAGAACCAATAGATCTGTTTAGGAAGAAGTGCCACCAGAGTGCTCCTTGGAGGCCAAGATGGCCAAACTTCATCTCTCAGACTTCGGACATATTGTCAGGAGGGACCAGTCACTGGATATCATGTTTGGTAAAGTGGAGGGTCAGAGAAAAAGAGGAAGATCCCCCAATGTGATAGATTGGCTAAGTGGCAGGATTGATGGACTCAAGCGTGGCAACAGTAGTGAGGTTGGCCCAGGATCAGGCAGTGTTCCATTCTGCTGTGCATAAGGTCACTATGGGTTGGTACTGACGCGATGGCACATAACAACAACAACAACAATGTTGAGTGAAATGTTGAAGTATGTTTCAAACATATATACAAACTATAAAAATATGAATATAAGGAAACAAAAGACAAAATTAGCAAATTTACAGAAATTGACAGTGTTCCAATGTAGTAAATATTTAATATTTGAGATTTATTTAACTGATTTAATGTAATAAATCAGCTATTTCCTATTGAAGAGTATCTTTCTTCCTTACTCTAAAAGAAAATGTTTTCTTTTTACAGAAAGTTTTAAATTTTTATGTTAACTCCTTCAATCAATAGAATGTTGATCAGATCATCAAAACCATTATAAATAGCTAATGCTACATGGATTACAATGAGTATCTTATTAAAAGCATCAAATCTTATTAAAAGTTTCATAGGAATTTTTAAGCATTTTTAAAACTGAAGGGAAAATAGAAATTCAGGAAGCTAAAGGTATGCAGAAGTCTCTTTTGAAGCCACAGCTACTTAAAATAAAAACCTTTTGTCCTTTGCACGTAAAAGACCTTAAAGATGAAACTGGCCAGATAACTCTTTTGTGCAAGTAAAAGGCCATTAGTGTTAGTTCTTAATTGACATACATATCCCTGTATTTAGGCCAGTAGTTAACCCACACACTCTGAGGGATAGCAGGAAAATGAAAGAAGACAACCATCTGTCTCCTGTGAAAATCCTTGATCATTGCCACTAAAGTAAAGAACAGCTGTGTTTGTTGGAGATGTTACCTCAACCTGAGCTCAACAGAGGAACAAAGAAGTTCCTGAAGTACCTAAGATCTCTATAACCCCCCTTGCCTCTCCCCTCAGAGAAGCTGAGTCTTTAGAGAATGTGTAGTCACTCTGCTTCCTTTATGGTTGGTTGGTTGATTATAGTAACTCTGTATAGGATTTCTGAAGTTGTTAATCTTTACGAAAGCAGAAAGTCTCATCTTTCTCCCACAGAACGACTGATAGTTTCGAACTGCTGACCTTGAGATTAGCAACCCTACTTGTAACCACTATATTACTATACTTTGTTGCTATTGATGTGTGTCATTGAGTCAATTCTGACTCATAGCAACCTTGTATAGGGCTTCTGAGACTAGCTGGTGGGTTTGAACTGCTGACTTTGTAAGCCACACCTGTATGCTGTTATACATTAAACCATATTTGTGTTAACATACACCTGTCTCATAGACGTTAATTATCCATTAGACAGGCAACACAAGCCCATTTTGTTTTATAGAAGCAGACATCTTTTTCTCGAAAAGCAGATGGTACGCTTGAGTTGTTAATAATGGCTGTATTTTTACAACGAGCCTAAAAAAACTTGTAAACATGTTAAGTAATTGACTCTCATAAGCTTGTACATCATGGCTGTTGTAACAAAAGCATTACCCTTCCAAAGTGGGCTTTTGTTGCCTGTCTCTCAATATTGTTAAGAGAAGAGCAAGCAGAAAAAAGAATTTTTAAAAATCTGAAGAAAATATAACATTCATGTGAGACAATATGAAAATAAATGAACCTGAGGGTTATTGGGGTTTCTGAACAGGAAGGAGCACAGAAGACCCCAGAGAGATTGTTAAAGAGCTGCTGGAAGGAAATTTACCTAACATCCTGAAAGACAAGATAAGCATTTAAGAAGCTGAATAAACCCCAGGAAGGATAGATCCCAAAAGAAAATCACCCAAGGCATATCATAACCAAGCTCTCCAAAATCAGAGATAAGGAGAGAATCCTGAAAGTAGTTAGGGAAAAGAGAAATATTACTTAAAAAGGCAAACAAATAAGATTAAGTTCTGAAATTTCAGCAGAAACCGTACAGACAAGAAGGCATTGGAGTTATATATATAAAACCCTGGAGGAAAAAAATTGCCAACCAAGAATCGTCTACCCAGCACAGCTGTCAATCAAAATGACAATGCAATTAAAATATTCCAGGATAAACAGAAGCTTAGAGACTTTGTCAAAGCAAAGCCAGCACTTCAAACCATCATGAAGATAGTTCTTTGAACCTAGAACAAACAAACAAACAAAAAAACAGACACCAACCAGAAATTGACATACGTGGCAGCACCACCTGGAGCTCAGTCGACATATGGAAGAGTCCAAAACAGAAACTATAAGAACGACTTCAGAAGATCTGGGAGATCAGTCTGTGATCAAAACAATGACAATATGAAAGAAGGGGAAAATATTGGAACCAGAGACCCAGGTGATGAGGAGATGTCAGGTAGATTGTAGGATGAAATAGAATATTTTAAATGGAGGAGAAAGTTAATAGAACATAGGGTAACCTCAAAGAAAGTTAATACTTCACAACATATCAAGAAAATGAAAATCCAAGAAGAACATGGAAACATTAAAACTATGAAGAAACTGGTAAGAAAGAGCACAAAAAAGACATGAACTCAGTACAGGAAGGCATGCAGAACAAAGAAACCAGTAGTAGTACCACACAGACACACAAAAAAAATAATGACAGTAATTAATTTATACCTATTGACGATTATGCTGAAAGTCAATGGATTAAATTCACCAGTTAGAGACAGATATGGATAAGAAAACAAGATTCTTCAGTATGCTGCTTGCAAGAGACACACCTTACCCACAAAGACAAAAATAGATTTATTTAGAGTTCAATTATGGAAAAAATATACCAAGCTAATTGCAATTAAAAAAAGAGCAAAAGTAGTAATACTAATCTCTGATAAAAATAAACTTTAAGGCAAAAACCAGCATAGGAGATAAAGAAGGACATTATCTCATAATTAAAAGGTCATTTAAACATGACATAGCCATAATATGTACGTTCCCAGTGAAAGAGCCCCAAAATATATAAAGCAAACTTTAGAATTGAAGAAATAGACATATCTACAATAGCAGTGGGAAATTTTAATACACCATTTTCAAAAAAGGATAGAACAACCAGAAATAAAGTCAACAAATACAAAGAGGAAATAAACACCAAAGTCAACCTACTTGAACTCAGATGTGTTCAAAGCATTCAACGCAACAACAGCACAATACACATTTTTTATTGCAATTTGTTGATGTATCAAGAGAAGATGAAAGGAATACACAGAGTCACTGTACCAAAATGAAATGGTTAATGTTCAACCATTTCAAGAGGCAGCATATAATCAAGAGCCAATAATACTGAAGGAGGAAGTCCAAGGTGCATTGAAGGAATTGGCAAAGAACAAGGCACCAGGAATTTAAGGAATAAAAAATTGAAATCTTTCAGGAAAGTCAGGCAGCACAGGAGGAACTCATTCATCTCTGCCAAGAAATTTGGAAGACAACTGTCTGGCCGACTGATTGGAAGAGATCCATATTTGTGCCCATTTCAAAGAGAAGGTGACCCAATGGAATGCGGAAATCATCGCCCAATCTCCTTGATATCCCATGCGAGTAAAGTTTTGCTAAAGGTAATACAGAAATGGCTACAAGCATACATTGACAGAGAACTTCCAGAGGTTCAAGCTGGATTCAGAAGAGGCTGTGGAATGAGGGATATCATTGCTGATGTCTGATGGATCTTGGTTGAAAGCAGAGAATATCAGAAAGATGTTTACCTGTGCTTTATTGACTATGCAAAGGCTTTCGATTGTGTGGATCATGACAATCTATGGACAACATTGTGAAGTATGAGTATTCTGGAACACTTAATTGTGCTCATGAGGAATCTGTACCTGGACCCTTTAAGAGGCAGTTGTTTGAACAGAACATGAGAACACTGAATGTTTTAAAATTAAGAAAGGTGTGTGACAAGGTTGTAGTCACGTTCTTTCACCATACTTATTCAACCTGTATGCTGAACAAATAATCCGAGAAGCTGGGTTATAGGAAGAAAAATGTGGCATGAGGATTGGAGGAAGACTCATTAACAACCTGTGATATGCAGATGATGCAACCTTGCTTGCTGAAAGTGAAGAGGACTGAAAACATTTACTGATGAAGATCAAAGAGCACAGCCTTCGGTATGGATTACATCTCAAGGTAAAGAAAACAAAAAGACCCCCAACAACATGGATTGGCCAAGTGGCAGCATCGATGGACTCAAGCATGGCAACAATAATGAAGTTGGCCCAGGATCGGGTAGTGTTTCATTCTGCTGTGCGTTAGGTCACTATGGGTCGGTACCGACTCAATGGCACTTAACAACAACACTATCATTTGACCTGTGCAGCATGGTGATTTGGGGTAGTTGGACTTCTTATATGGTTATTTCCCCAGAACAAGCATTCTGAAAGAACCAGGCAAAATTTCTACCACATTCCACTGATTGCTCACCAGATTAAAGGACAAAGGGTGTTAGAATCCACTTATCATGAGAGAGTAGCAAAATACCATTGTACAAGATTTTGTGGGATACAAGCATTTTTGGAATATATAATATCTGGCACAGGCTATTTATTTAAAAGCCTGAATACTTGTAACATTGGTTCTGAGTCATCACGACCTTGTATAGGGTTTCTGAGGCTGTTAATTTTTATGGGAACAGAAAGTCTCATCTTTCTTCTGAAGAACAGCTGGTAGATTGGAACAACTGGCCTTATGGTAACTCACTACAGCAGCAACCTTTTTCCTACATATGACATAAAGCAGTACACATAGAATCGGCCTTAAACAACCATGATAAAATTAACTTTATTGTCAAGTGCCACGGAGTCGGTTTCCAACTCATAACAACCCTGTGTAGGATTTCCGAGCCTTTAAATCTTTATGGTAACAGAAAGCCTCATCATTTTCTCACGGGGCAGCTGGCAGACTGTAATCTCAGATCCTGTGGTTGTCAGTCCAGTGCTTATATGAAACCGCCATGCTCCCCCAAATCAAGTTATTTCACCTTAAGTGGCAAAACAATTTTCAGTTTTGTTAGTGAATATATAAGAGACTAACATTAAAGAGATAAAGGTTCAAAATAAAAGGCCTATGTTGTTGTATAGTGCTGTTGAGTCAATTCCAACCCTGTATAGGGTTTCCAAAAAGTGGCTGATGAGCTGGAAACACCAACATTGTGGTTCAAACTGACTGCAGTCCAGCGTTTTAGCTATCAGCGCCACAGCAGGACTCCTAAAAGGACTATGTAACTATAAAAAAGAACGAGGAACATCTGTATGTTGTTATGTACTGTTGAGTCTGTTGTAACCCATAGCAACCCTGTGTAGGGTTCCCATGGTTCAAGCTGGTGAGCTTGAACCACCAACCTTGTGGTTCAAACCAACTTTGTAGGCCAGCACATTAACCCACAGCGCCACACCAGAATTCCGAACATCTGTGTACCACTATGTGAAAGATCATCAGGATATACTTACTGTTAAAACAGCAATGTGAAGACGTGTGTATGTTACTTTTCATATAAGAGAAGCGTGTGTTTTGTGTGTGTATGAATATATACATAATTATATGTATTAAATTATATATATGGAGCTCTGGTAGCATAGTGGTTACGAATCGGGCTGTGAACCGCAAGGTTAGCAGTTCGAAACTACCAGCTGTTCCGCAGGAGAAAGATGAGGCTTTCTGCTCCTGTAAAGATTTACAGCCTCGGAAACCCTGTACAGGGTCTCTGTGAGTCGGAACTGACTCCACAGCACTTAACAACAACAACAACAAATTATATATAAGGGTAAGTAAAAAATTATTGCTCCTAGGGTTCCAGTTTATACAAGCATGGGTATATTCCAAACAAAATGTGTTTAAACATGTCTCTCTGATCTGTGGATGACTGCAAACAAGTTCTCTCAGTAATACATGTATTGCAGTCTCACTAAGGTGCCTTCAAAAATAGCATACTTTTTGTGCCTTATGAAAAAATAATTTTGAGGTCAGAGCTAGTATCAAATTTTTAACAAAATTCAACGAACATCTTCCAAATCACTGAAGCTTTGAAACAAGATTATTGGAATGCTGTCCCAGATAAAACAGCAGTTTTCAGGTGGGTGAAGTCTTTTTACAAAGGCAGAAAACTCAGGTCAGAAGATGATGGTGATTGTTCAGGGGGATTCTTAAGAGTAAACTTGAAACATTTCTCAAAAGACACAGGACAGTCCTCACAAGGAGTTATTAGGAATAAGTTTTAAGAACATTGAAAACTGCATTGGTGAGAGAAAGGCTAGGAAATTTTCACAAAGCATGGTTTTTGTTTGTTTTCCATTACCCCACTGCGCCTTGCTCATCCTTAAAGGATGGTAAACGCTGTGCTGTGAGAATTTCATTCGACAGCTTTACCGTATCCACTGATCTTGCCACTTCAGGCTCCTTTTTGTTCTCTGTACTCAAAGAACATTTAAAAGGAACATTGCTTGGGCCCCTTGAGGTTGCCAAAACTGATGTTTTGATATGGTGTAAATCAAGTGTAAAATTATTTGGAATACTGCCTTCATAAGTGTCTAGGCCTAGATGGAGGATATATTGAGAAATAATAGCTTCACACTAGTTTATTGTTAAGTGCCGCGGAGTCTGTTTGGACTCATATCGACCCTGTGTAGGGTTTCAGAGGCTTTAAATCTTTGAAGGAGCTAAAAGCCTCATCCTTCTCCCTAGCAGGCTTAAACCTTGTGTTTCAAAGTCCATTGCTTATCGTATGGAACCACTATGCTCCCAGCATCACAATTATTTGATCTTTTTTAAATAAAGATTTCTCTATAGCAACACTTCTTGACTTAACCTTGTATTATAAATAAATAATATGTGGTGGTGGTGTTAGGTACCGTGGAGTCGGTTCCAGCTCATAGTGACCCTGCACAGGGTTTCTGAGGTTGTACATCTTTATGGGAGTGTTTACATGTGTATATCTGCTTATGTTATTAAAATGAGAAAATAAACCTTTCTTTCAATGCTTCCATGTAATGGCTAGGGGAAAGAAGATGGGACTGAAGGATAGATGATAGAATTATTTTGAATACTCTTGTTTTCTAGGTTTGGCATTAAAACTCTGAATATTTTACCTAATTATAAAGCAGTGGGAAAAAAAATAAGAAAACAATTCCTAAACACTGAAATTGCTATGCATCCATTTGGCAGCTTTTCCACTCAGGGAAGAACTACTCCCAATGACTTTGAAATAGAATAAAATCCCTAGTGGGCTGTACTCTCAGGACAAAAAGAAGTAGGAATAAATCTTCTGGTGTGGCTCTGTGCTTGAATTCGCTGAACTGCATGTGAAGTCAGTTTTAACCGTTAGTGGTTCAAGCTCACCAGTTGCTCCTTGGAAACTCTATGCAGGGTCACTATGAATTGGAACCAGTTCAACTGCACTTAACAACAACGGTCATATCATGGTGATACTGTTATTTAAAACCATATACTGGTGATATTGTTTACTTTAAAACTACTGTTAATATAATAGTATAAAGTAAGTACATCATTGTACAATGATCTAATTCTATTTAATGCTGCTCAGTTATTTTAAAAGTATGTAAAATTTTTTGGTGAATTGTTGTTTTATTCAATTCATCTTAGTAGCCATACAACAAACTTAATGGTGATAGTGAAAGAAATACAAATTCAACAATTAAATTATACAAATTACATTAATTAAACTATGCAAACTACTAGACAGGTTGTTTGTTGTTACCATAAGACGAGCTGTATTAGAAAATCAGATAGGGTCTAATTTAATTGTAAAATGATCCGATTGTTTTAGACACTATGAAAAGACACACATCTTACTCCTTGTCAGCCATCTTGTTATACAACATTTCACATTTACTATAACAGTTAAAAAAGAAATCTGCATGTTAGCAACTTCTGGCAATAACAAACAGTTGAGATGTAAGGCTACTGTGACTTGTAATGATGCACTCTGATCTGATGTGTTCATTCTCCATTTTCATATAATGATTTTTGCGTAACAACCTGGTCATTGACTCTTAACCATATTTATGAGTGAAGAATGAGTATAATATGTATCACTATTTGATAACAATTCTTAAGTGGTCTTAAAAAAATTTTTATTAATGAGTTTATACTTTTTTTTGAAACCTAACAAGAAAATATGATAAAGTTATAATAAAATCATGCATGTTTTTCTATAAGATAAATAAAAGTTTTATTATTACTTAAGATTGCTTTTGTATCTTTGTTACTTTGGCATTTCAAGAATTCATAAAATTAAAGTAAATTTAATTTTATTAATGAATTTTACAGGCATATTTTCCCTTATTATTGACTGTATTAATTTTATATTTATCATATAAGATTAACTAACTCCTTCAAGGGAATCAAAGCATTTATTTAGTAAAAGTTGATTATAGGCCAATTTCTTTTTTAAATTAGCATGAATTAGAATTACAGTTATATAATAACATAAGATTATTGCTGTTATCTGAAGTATAGAAATTGTCTTATAATTGATTGAATGTGATAATGGACTTTGAAATAGAACATAGAAAAACTTAATTAGTTCTAATTTGTGGGACATTTGGAAATTTATTAGTAGTTCTTATATTGGATAAAGTCATATAGATTACTGTTTTTAAGATGTTGACTGCACATAGTTTAAGGTCGATTATGTAATTAGCTATTTTCAAATCGCTTACGTTTTGAAATTCTCTATGAAATGTAACGTTTTCTTTTCCATCAGAATATAGTCGTTTTGAAGCTAAAATACATGACCTACGGGAGCAGATGATGAATAGTAGCATCAGTTCAGGATCAGGTTCTCTTCGAACTAGCCAGAAGCGATCCCTCTATGTCAGGTAAATTTCTTTTATTTCAATGTGGCAGTCCTTAATTATTTATGCATACAAATGCTTTAAGACTTTTCACTATAAAAAATCTGAGTTTTGCTATAGAAAAATATATTACAAATCAAGGAAATTCTTTCTTTATAGTAGATTTTTTTTTTTTTTAATTGTTTTTATTTTGCATTGAGTGAAAGTTTACAGGGCACATCATCAGCTTCACATTCAACCATTCATATAGCTTGTTTCATTACATTGATTATTATCCCCGCTATATATCATCAGTTTACAGTGTCTCTCTCTATCCTCTTTAGCTTTTTTTTTTTTTTTTTGGGTGGGGGGGGACTTGGCTTATTGGAATTTACAGTCTCCGCTTTTAGGGGAGGTTTTTACATTTGTCTGTGGATATCCAGGGCTCACGTATGAGATTACTAACAAGCATTACTGAATAATCAGATGAGGGACAGTTTGTTATGTCTACTAGGTAGCTAGAATCTGATCCTCAGAGCCTATGGTTTGGACGGTCAACAACGCTTGGGCCCACAGGGGCTTGGCCTCCTGACCGGGTCTGTGCTGTCTGCATCTGAGTCCTCCTTTTTTATTGATTGTTTAAGGGACGCTGCCTGTCTTAGGTGGTCAGTGCGAATTCCTCAGTCTTACCAGTCATTGAGACTCATTGCAGCATGGCAATGTCTCTGTCCCAAGTAGCCGAGGTTCCACGTGATCCTTACCCGTCTCTGGCCACACGTCCAGCATAAACAGCCGCCATCCGAGGAAGGCAGGGAGGGAGGAGATCAGCTGGGGACCCCATGCGCCCGACGTTGCCGGCCCACCACCTGCTCTAAGGTGACCAAGCAGGATCACTATGCTGAGGTTCAATCCAGTTCCTAGGGGATCTTATTCTCTAGCATGGGTAGCAAATGGGTAGCCACGCAGTGTTCACTTTGAGAATTACTTATATCATAAAATTGAGCGTGTAGCTGATGAATATCCCCAGACAAGTGTATATTGTTCCACTACCTCCTACAATGCTGTTGGATTAAGTTCCAATTAATTTCTGGGTTACTGAAAGATAACACAAATCTATATAGTAGATTTTCTTATGTCTTTCAGTAATTCCAGTATTACTACTACTAATTTTACTAATGAAAATTATGCTAATATGCTTGTTCTCTTTCTATGGCATATGTAAAATCTAATAATATGAAGTTATTGTTGTTGTTCAGTGCCATTGAGTTAGTATTGGGTTTTCAGAGAGGCTGGTGGGTTTGAACTGCCAAACCTTGTGGTTGGTATTCGTTGTTAAGTGCCATCGAGTTGGTACCTAGTCATATTGACCCTATGCACAACAGAATGAAATACTGCCCAGTCCTGTGCCAAACTCATAATCATTGCTATACCTGAGCCCATTGCTGTTGCCACTATGCCAGTTATCTCGTTTGGTGTCCTCCTGTTTTCTGACCCTCCAATTTACCAAACGCGATATCCTTCTGCAGGGACTGATCTCTCCTGATAATATGTCCAAAGTATTAGAGATGAAGTCTGGCCATCCTGACTTCAAGGAACACTCTAGCTATACCTCTTCCAACACAGATTGGTTTGGTTTTTTTGGCAGAACATGGTACTTTGAATATTTTCCTCCAACATTATAACTTAAATGCATCAATGCTTCCATGGTTTTCCGTATTCACTTGCAACTTTCACATGTGTATGAGGTTATTGATAATACAGTGGCTTTAGTCAGGTGCACCTTAGTCCTCAAACTGACATTTTTGCTCTTGAACACTTTAAAGAGGTCTTGTGCAGATTTGCCTGATACAATACATCATTTGATTTCTTGACTGCTACTCCATGAGTGCTGATGATTGATCTGAGCAAAGTGAAGTTTTTGACAAGTTCAATCCTTTCTCTATTTATTTGGATTTTGTTAATTGGTCCAGTGGTGAGGATTTTTGTTTTGTTTACATTGAGATGCAACCTATATTGAAGACTGGACTTTGATCTTCATCGGTAAGTATTTTAAGTGTTCTTCACTTTTAGCAAGCAAGATTGTATTATCTTCATATCACAGGTTGTTAATGAAATTGCCTCCAATCCTGATGCCACGTTTTTCTTCATATAATCCAGTTTCTCAAATTAGTTGCTCAGCATACTGTTAGAATTAGTATGGTGAAAGTGTACAGCCCTGGCACACACCTTTCCTAATTTTAAACTATTTTGTATTCTCTTGTTCTGTTCCAACAACTGCCTCTTGTTCTATGTACAGGTTCTTCATGAGCACAAGTAAGTGTTCCGGTATACTCATTCTTTCCAGTGTTGTCCGTAGGTGATCATGAGCCACACGATTGAAAGCCTTTATGTAGTCAATAAAGTACAGGTAAACATCTTTCTGGTATTCTCTGCATTTAGCCAAGATCCATCTGACATCAGCAGTGATAGCCCTTGTTCCACATCTTCTTCTGAATTTGGCTTGAACCTCTGGAAGTTCTCTATCAGTGTATGGTTACAGCTTTTTTTTTTATTACGTTTAGTAAAATTTTACTTGCATGGGATAGCAGTGATACTGTCCTATGATTTCTGCATTCCTTTGGGTCACCTCTCTTTGGAATGGGCACAAATACAGATCTCTTCCAGTCAGTAGACCAGGTACTTGTTTTCTGCATTTCTTGACATACATGAGTGAATGCCTCCAGGGCTGCATCAGTTTGTTGAAAGATTTCCATTTGTAGTCCATCGATTCCCAGTGCCTTGTTCTTTAACAATGCCTTTAATGCATCTTGGAATTTTTCTTTGAGCATCATTGGCTCTTGATCAAATGCTACATCTTGAAATGATTGAACATCAACCATTTCTTTTTGATACAGTGATTCTGTGTATTCCTTCTATCTTCATTTGATGCTTTCTACATCATTCAATAGTTTGCCTGTAGAATCCTTCAATATTGCAAGTCAAGGCTTCATTTTTTCTTCAGTTCCCTCAGCTTGAGAAATGCTGAATGTGTTCTTCCCTTTTGGTTTTCCAACTCCGGTCATTGCATATTTTGTTACAATCTTTGACTTTTTCTTTTCAAGTTGGCATTTGAAATTTTCTGTTCAGCTCTTGTACTTCCTCATTTCTTCCATTTGCTTTAGCGTCTCTACACTGGAGAGCAAGTTTCAGAGTCTCTTATGACATCCATTTTTATATTTTTCCTTTTTTTTTTTTTTTTTTTTTTCCTCTTCTAATTATGTTTCCCACCCCCCCCCTTTCTCTTTTTTTTTTTCTTAATGACTGTTTGCTTTTTTCCTTTATGATGTTCTTGACATCATCCCACAGCTCTTCTAGTCTTCAGTCGTTAATTTAATGCATCAAATCAGTTCTTCAGATGATCTCTAATTTTGGGTGGGATATGTCAAAGGTCATATTTTGACTCCTATGGACTTGTTTTAACGTTGTCAGCTTCAACCTGAACTTGCATATGAGCAACTCTGTTCCACAGTCTGCTCCTGCCCTGGTTTTGGCTGATGATATGGATCTTTTCCACTGTTTCCACAGATGTCAGTTTGGTTTCTGTGTATTCCACCTGGTGAGGTCCATGAATGTAGTCATCTTTTATGTTGTTTAAAAAATTTATTTGCAATGAAGAAGTCATTGGTCTTGCAAAATTCTGTCATGCGATCTCCAGCATTATTTCTATCATCGAAGCCATATTTACCAAATGTTAATCCTTCCTCTTTGTTTCCAACGTTTGCATTCCATTCACCAGTAATTATCAGTACATCTTGATTACATGTTTGAACCATTTCAGACTGAAGAAGTTGATAGAATTCTTCAATTTTATCATCACTGGCCTTAGTGGTTAGTGTATAAATTTGAATAATAGTAATATTAACTCATCTTTCTTGTAGACATATGAATATTATCCTATCACAGACAGCATTGTACTGTAAGACAGATGTTGATACGCTCTTTTTGATGATGAATGAGACACCATTTCTCTTCAGTTTGCCATTCCCTGCAGCATAAACCATATGATTGTCATTCAAAATGGCCAATGCCAGTCCATTTCAGCTCACTAGTGCCTAAGATATCAGTGTTTATGCATTCCATTTCATTTTTGACAATTTCATTTTCCTAGATTCATGCTTCATGCATTCCGTGTTCTGATTGTTAATGGATGTTTAAAGCTGTTTCTCTTCATTTTGAATTGAGAAGGAGGGAGACATCTGCTTTCAAATATTTAGTCACTGAAAGCCTATGAATAAACACTGTCAGTCTGAAGTATTAATAGGTACTATTAATATGTGTGTCTTTGTTGTCTAGTGCTGCTATAATGGAATATCGCAGTTGAGTATCTTTAACAAAGAGAAATTTCTTCTTGGCACAGTTTGTTGTTGTTGTTGTTGTTGTTAGGTACCAACGAGTCGGTACCGACTCAATATCGACCTTATGCACACTGCCTGGTCCTGGGCCAACCTCAGTACTGTTGCCATGCTTGAGTCCATCGTTGCTGCCACTTGACCAATCCATCTCATTACGGGTCTTCCTCTCTTTCCCTGACCCTCCACCATAATCAAACAAACAAATCAATGATTTGTTCATTTCAAATACCTTCTTTAGACTGCATAAGAGACGACTATACACATGGACCTTATCAGATAGAATACATAGAAATCAAATTGACTACATCTGCGGAAAGAGACGATGGAAAGCTCCATATCATCAGTCAAAACAAGGCCAGGGGCAGACTGTGGAACAGACCATCAATTACTCATAGGCAAAAGTCACAGTTTAGGAGACCAGAATTCTGAATTTAGGGTTTCCACAATAGGGAAATGCTTTCTTTCTCATTTGGCTCTTGGGGAAAGATCCTTCTATTTTCAGCATCTATGGGCTTGGCATCCCAGGAGATTTCCATGTGTCCCGGCATCAGTTTCCTTGTGTCCAAGGGACACACTCCATTCCTGGCTCTTCTTTCTTGGTGGTAGTGATTGACTCAAAATACAGTGTAATCACTTAGTTTATATCCCTGCTTCATATACATAAATTTCTAATCCTGCTTCATTAGCATCATAGAGGTGAGGATTTATAACACATAGTATAATTACATCAGATCACAAAATGGAAGGTGATTACATAATACTGAGAATCATGACCTAGCTATTATGACACAAATTTTGGGAAGTACAATTCAATCCTTAACTGTATGCAAATTGTTTTTATTTGTTTGATTTTCATTTTATTGCTTCGTAAGACTTTTTTTTTTTTTTTAGTCCCATTTGTTGCTTGTATTCTATATACTTTTTTCCTTAAATAAAACTTTTACTGAGCACTTAATTGTATTATTATTTTAACTTTAGTTGATCACTTTATGTTATCTGTGCTATTCCTTAACAGTTCTCTTATTCCTCCTGAGACAATTGGAGATCCTATTCATACTATGGCGTTAATATGTTGTTGTTATTGTTGTTGTTGTTATTGTTGGATACCATCAAGTCAGCTGTCAAGTCACAAGGAACCTGTGTGGCAGAGTAAATTTCTCTACAGTTTTCTAGGGTATATCTTTATAAAAGTAAGTCTTCAAGTCTTTCTTCCATAGAGTCATGGTTTAAAATGCTAACCTTTTGGCTAATAGCCAAGTGTTTAACCATTGTGCCACCAAGGCTCATGTTCTTCTTTTTTGAAAGTTATAAAATCTCATAGATTATAACTTTTTCTATAACTTTCCTGGAGTGGCCCAACAAAGAGTTGATAGATGTATTATAAAATAGGCATGTATCATATACATGTTTATATGTGTTTGTATGTTTCTGTACTTGCTTACATCTGATGTAAGCTAGCTCAAAGAATGTTTTTCTATGTTATAAAAGAAAATTTTCTTCAACTTCTCTCCTTTTCTTATGCCTTTCATTTATTCTATTCTGCCAATGATTTTAGAGTGCTAACTGTGTAAGATAGTACTCTTCCTCACCAATTCTTACAATATGTACTACACTCTTCTCTTGTAGGTTGTTAAAATTGCTTTTCAGGGGTAAATCAACAAGAATTTCTATAATATTATAGAAACCTGTATTAAACAACAACAAAAACACCAAAATACAAAGTTCTTGTGCCTTGACATTATTTTCCATCTAGATCTATAGAGTTCTTTAATGCAGTGTTATTATTTTTCTTAATCCTTCCCTGAGAATTCTGCTCTCTTCAGTTTGTACCATATCAAAACAATAGTTTTGTCATCCTCAAGGCACTCATTGTGTTCTTTTTCAATGATCTTTGAGTTTGGGGAACAAAAAGAAGTTTGAATGGGCAAGATTCATGGCTGTAGGCAGGATGGGATAAGCTTTCTCAACAAAATTCTCAAGGACAGATTTTGCTACCCTCCAAGAATGAGCCAGGTGCATTGTCATGATGGGGGAAAAAATGTATTTGCTTGGTATAGCTTTCCTGGCCTTTTTCTCACCAGTGCAGTTTTCTTAAAAGTTTTTCCTGATAACCCATCGTGATCATCATCATCTTGTTTCTTTTGAGAAAACCTAACAAAATTACCTCTTTGGAATACCAGGAAATTGTCATCTTAACCTCCTGAACTGACTTCCCTGCCTTGACTTTTACTGGCCCCACATATCCCTTCAGAAGCCACTATTTTGATTGGACGTTTTTGTGGGTTTTTTTTGAAAGGCACCCTAATGAGACTAAGACAAATAAATTACTGAGAGAATTGTCTGCAGCCATCCATTGATCACAGAGACATGTTGACTGAGCCCTCTGATCTGATCTACACATATCCACAGAAAAATGGAAAACAGATTAACAGATTTTTGTTTATATTTTCATTTTTCTTTTTGCTTATATGTATTTTCAGATTTTAATATATTTGACATGATTTTTTTTTGGTAATTAAAGGTATGTCAAGGAATAAAAATCAACACACATTAAGTTATACTTGGGTTTGATACATTTGGTACATTTTCTTTGTTATCATATTTATGTTTAGAGAATTAATACTTCTTAGAAGCCAGTATCGGATCATGAAAAATAGCTCACCTTTCAACAACCCCGTTTTATTCTTCAGAAACAATCATCCTTCATTTTTCTAGCTATTTTCTATCTCCAGATTTCTAAATAATACACTTATATTTCTGTTTTCTAGTGTACTATCTTTGGCTAACCATTTTAGTGCCATGGTAGATGAGAACTTTTCTCTCCCATTCCAAACCACTCATTCGTCCTCTATCCCTGAACCTTAAACAGCTCTATCAGTTTTGTAAAATAAAATTAATAGCATTTGCAATCATGTGAATTTATAATATCACTCAGTACTAAATTAAGTACTATCTTATGACCATGCTTCCTGTCTTTTGCCACACATGATTTTTCCTGTACTAATTGAATTTTCATTTTTCCTAGTTTTCCACATACTGAATACTACTTATCTTCATTTTCCAGTCACTTCAGAATTTTTCACATGATGAACCATGATCATAAATATGGTATATCATAATAAATAATCAATTCAGATTGTTTCCAACATTCTGTTCCAAGTTACACTGGTTGTTTTTCTGTGGGTTTGTTTTATAGCTCTCACTTGAAACTTTCTTTTGTTGTTACCTTGTTCTCTTTAGCTCCTAATTGTTTCAGAATCTATTTCCTTGTCACATTTTCTTCTTTATTAATTACTTTAAATTTTCTGGAACATATCTTTAAGTAAATTCCTGAGAAAAGAATACATAGGAAGCACTTTCTGAGCTTTTAGAATATCTGAAAATAACTTTATTCTTCCTTCTACTTCATTGAGAATTTGGCTTAATAAATGTTACAGGATTTCAGTTAGAAATCATTCTTCTTCATAATTTGGAAGCTTGTTCCATTGTTCTCTGTTGTCCAAAATAGTTCAGGACATCTAATGCCATTATGATTTCTGATTCTTTATGTGTAATTCCTGGAACCATTCAGGTGGTGTTCTTATCATGAAATTTCTGAATTACTGTGGTGTATGGGGTTTTTTTTAATCATTAATTGTGCTGAGTACTCAGTTGACTCTCAATATACAGACTTAAGTTTATTTGCTCTGAGAAGTTTTGTGCTTATTGATATTTACCTTTCTCTGTTTTCTCTGCATTCTCTTCATGAAATTTTATTAGCCAGCTATTGACTATCTAATACTCCTGTTTGTTCCCTTATTGTGTTTATTTTGTTGTCTTTTTACCTATTTTCTAGGAAATACTTACATTTTTTTCTTTCATTTCTTTATTTTGGAAGGGAGGTTAGAGTGAAATCTTTAATCTCTTTTATTTTCCAAGAGGTCATTCTTGTTTTGATTGGTTCCTTTTTTGCTACTCTTCTTTTATTTCCTATATGTACTATTATCTCATTTTTCTGAAAATATATAGTTTTCTTTTGTATCTTGCCTTTTTTGCTTTATCTGTTTTTTTGTTTTGTTTTCACATTAATTTGTTTATTTGAGTTTTAGGGTTTGTTTTGTTTTGCTCTTCATTTTTAAATATTTAATAGTCATGTTCTCCATTCTGGTGAATGGAAAATGAAGCTAGTAGGTTTAACCAAAAGATAATGGAGAAGGGAATTAATTGGCTTTTTCATTTCTTTCTTCTACCCCATGTCATTCTTTTCTTTGAGGTTCATTAAGTATCTTTAGGAGTCCTGGTGTAGTACTATAGGATAAGCATTGGACCACCAGGCCCACTTGAACCACAAGGTTGGCATTTCTAACCCACCAGCTACTCCTCAGAAATCCTAAATAGGGGTGCTATGAGTCAAAACTGACAAAATGACACTAAGTAACAACAAGAAGTATCTTTAGAGAGGAATCTTTAATCTCCTGCCTGCAGTATAAGCCATGTTCTATAATTTTAATTTTTAATATGAAGATTTCCTTTTAATTCAACTGTTTTCAACCCAGCATCGTTCCCCTCCCCAAGTTTCAAAGTACAGTACTTTTCAAATTCGGTTTCTCCAGAGACTCAACTTCTGATGTCTATTGGATTGGGGATAGGAAAGGAAGCTGACATTTCTAAGTCATGTGGAGTAAGTAAGGCTCGATGGTGGCACTGTGGGATAAGCATTGGGCCTGCAAACCAGAGTTGACTATTGAAATCTTCCAGCTGTTCTGCAGGAGAAAGACATAGCTATCTGCTCCCATGAAGATTTACAGTCTCAGAAACCCAAAAGGAGTACTTATACTCTGTTCTGCAGGATTGCTATGAGTTGTAATTACCAGTGAGGTGTGGTGGAGGATACCCCATTACAGTTTCCTCCATTCTGCTGAACTTCCTGTTGTTGTTAGGTGCCAATTTATCGTACTGTGGTGGCTCACGTGTTGCTGTGATTCTGGAAGCTATGCCACTGCTGAGATTACTTACTGTTATCCAAAAACATGTTAAAACTCTGTTTTATCATTTTAGTGAATGTGGGGGTGAAGCCAGTCTTCCAGTTAAACAGAAGTCTTATGAGTCTTTTTAATAAATTTCTTTTAAGTTTCAGAAAGGAAAAAACAAGACTATGAATACATACATACAGTATGACACCTTACTATAAAGCTCTGATACTAGCAAAGTCATTATTATGTTGTTTGCTGAGCCATATGTATGCAATATATAGGCTTCAAAACATCATAGAAAAATTTCATTTTCTTTTTGTTGTTTTTTCCACAAACCTTCTGAAACCCCTTCATATGTGATAAACCCAAACTAACAGGGGAAAAAAAGGAAAGAGTCAAGAAAAAAACGCTGGTGTGGCACTGCAGGTTAATGCGCTGGACTGAAAAGTAGGTTTGATCTGCAAAGTCTGCAGTTCAAGCTCACCAGCCACTCCTCAGAAACATTGTGTACAGGGTTGTTAGGAGTTGGAACTGACTCAATGGCACTTAACAACAACAATAATATTCAAAATACAGTCCTGGTGTGGTGCTGTAGGATAAGCATTGTAGTTCCATTGTAGTGCCTCACCAAGACTCCAGTAGAAAGATGGTGGTGGTGGTTATGTGCCGTGGAGTTGGTTCCAACTCATAGCGAACCTGTACAGGGTTTCCGAGGCTGTAAATCTTTACGGGAGCACAAAACCTCATCTTTCTCCCACGGAACAATTGTTAGTTTCGAACTGCTGACCTTGAGGTTAGCAGCCCAATTTGTAACCACTGTGCTACCAGAGGTTTGTTGTTGTTGTTATGTGCCATGGAGTCGATTCTGACTCATAGCGACCCTGCACAGGGTTTCCGAGGCTGTTAATCTTTACAGGAGTAGAATGCCTCATCTTTCGCCCGCGGAACAGCTGGTAGTTTCAAACTGCTGACACTGAGGTTCACAGCCCGATTCGTAACCACTATGCTACCAGAGGTAGTTCCTTAGAATTCAGAATTTACTAGTTGAAAAAATAATTTATATCTTTCATAATCATTTTTTAGCTATACTTATTTCCTCAAAACCCGATGTTACGTGTTTTAATATGTGTTTAAGTGAGCCGTTCCACTTTTAATTGCACCTTCTTTCACACTATTAATGCAAACTGGAAAGAACTTGAACAAACACATTTGAAAACCATTAACTATTAGTTCATTCATATAACCTTCAAATAATTCAGTGTCTTCTCAGTTTTACTTTAAGATAAGGAGAGGCTCTTTATTGTTGGGTATCTTGAAAAGGAATATTTTTTGTTTCCTAATTTCCAGTTGCCATGTTATAAGAAAAGATTGAACAAATTGTATTATAAATGCAATTAATAGGATCTTTTCGAATACTGTTGCGAGAGCTTCTCTGGACATAAGAATTATTTAACTCGTTTAAATATTGTATGTTAATTAAGTGGTAGGACATGATACTTTCTTTTTATCAAACTTTAATATTTTCATAACATTTAATAATTACCATATTGAACTAATAGTGTTTTTCCAAAACATTTGATAACTGATAAAGTTTATCTGTAATTGCTTTTCATCATTGTTATTGGCTCAGAAACGCTATTAATTCTTGTTTTGTGAGCAAATGGGAGGAATAATTAATTGACAGTATAATTACTATGTTGATATAGTCCTACAATCCACAACTAATTAATCAAATCTGTCAGGGATTTTGTTTTCCCAGGTGTGTCTAGTCACAACAAAGAGGTGTTTTCCTTAATGTTTGCTTTTTGTCTGTTAAATTTAGAGCAACTCTCTAGGTTTGTCTTTATGATACTAAAACTAAAACAGATTACCATTGAATTCTTCTCTTACAATCTTAAAGAAATAAGGTAGTATCCCGATAACAAGCTTTTACCATAATAAGCCAGTTTTGCTATTTGGGGGGGTCTTCTTTTCTTGTATGCTATACAATATTGAGCTTGATATATTTTTGCCTTTCAGGTGTTAGCTTAATTATCCAGATTACATACATTTTCGAAATCTTATGTTTTTCTTAATAGCAATTAATATCATTATAAAAATAGTAATTATGAATTTCTTTTCTTCTGAATCTAGAGCCCTTTTTGATTATGACAAGACTAAAGACAGTGGACTTCCCAGTCAGGGATTGAACTTCAAATTTGGAGACATTCTCCATGTTATTAATGCTTCTGATGATGAATGGTGGCAAGCCAGACAGGTTACATCAGATGGTGAGAGTGATGAAGTTGGAGTGATTCCCAGTAAGCGCAGGTAAATATTAGTCTCTTACAGTTTTTCTATGTGAATGTTGACAACATACGCAAATAGTCCCTGTTCCTTTACATTTCTTTCTTGTACCAAAGTAGTAATTTTATGATTGGTTTTCCATATTGTGTTCCCAGATGTTTAATTTTACTCACATTATATTGTGACCAGTGACATAACTGGAAAATGTTGTTGTTAAGTGCCATCAAGTCGGTTTCTGACGCTGTAAATCTTTACGGGAACAGAAAGCCTCATCTTTTTCCCACAGAGCAGCTGGTAGTTTCGAACTGCTGACCTTAAGGTTCGCAGCCCGATTGGTAACCACTATGCTACCAGAGCTTCTTAATATGATACTCCAAAACAGAAGTTTCTGTAGAACTCTCACTATTTACTAAAAGGAGTCACAGAGTGACACAAATGATTAAACGCTCATCTACTAGCTCCAAGGTTGGCAGTTCAAAACCACCCATAGGAGCTTCAGAAGACAGGCCTGGCAATCTACTTCAGAAAGGGCACAGCCTGGAAAACCCTGTGGAGTCATTCTGTGCACTCATGAAGTCACCATGAGTCAAATCAGCTCAAAAGCAACAAAATGACTTAAAGCAAAATATAATGTAAGTGTCATGTGTTGGAAGTCCTGGTGGTACAATGACTAAAGCTCTTGGCTGCTAACGAAAAGGTCCGCAGTTTGAACTTAACAAGCTGCTACCCAGGAGAAAGATGTGGCCATCTGTTTCTGTAAGAATTTACAGTGTTGTAATTTCTCTGAAGTGGTTCTACTCTGTCCAGTGGTCCAGTGGAGTCACTGTAAGTCAGAATCGATTCAGTGGCAGCAGGTGTGTGTGTTTGTGTGTGACATGTAGGAGAGGACTTCAGAATATTCATGGAAATTTTTCAGTATCTTTTTCATTCCATTTTTCCATTAATGTTTAACTTTTTATTGTGAACTAAGTGAAGATTTGCAGAGCAAATCATCAGTTTTACACTCAACAAATCATACACTTCATTCCATCTCAGTGGTTGCAATCCACTCAGTGTAACATCACTTACCCACTTCTTGTCTGTGATTCTTGTTTCCATTCCTCCTTCTTTACCAACACTACTGAATTTTTTCCTTATGTAAATGCTGCCCTTTTGATCTCAAATGGTTGAATGATCTAGGATATGTATAACTCACTAGCGTTGTTGTCTTCCCTATATACCAATCTATTGCTTGACTGAAAATTGAGCCACACAAATGAGTTCAGTTCCAGATCTGAAGGGTGACCAAGGGCCATAGAATCTGGGTTTCTCCAGTCTCTTTCTGCCTACTAAGAATGGACTTTTTTAAGATTTTGAATTTTGTTCTGCATTTCCTCCCAGTTTAGCCAGGACCTTCTAATATCATCCCTTTCAGAACAGTTGGTAGTGGTAGCTGGGCACCATCTAGTTCTTCTTGTCTCATGGTCATGTTTACTTGGCTCACTAGTCCATTGAACTAATTGTTTCTAAGCATCTTTCATTTTTATCACTCTTATTTCTTCACATAGGGAAAGTCCAATTGTTGCACCTTAGATGGCTGCTCATGAGCTCTTAAATCCTAGTTGCTACTTACCAAAAGTAGGATATAGAACATTGTTTCCATGAACTATTTGAAGCACCCTTGTATTTATACCATTGGAGGGGAGAGAATTGAAAGTGTTTATACTTTTACAATATAGGTGGTGATGTTGCTTTTATTAGTTGCCAGTGAAATCATCTGATTCCTGACAACCTTACATATAACAAAATGAAATATTGCCTGACCCTGCATGTATTTCACAATACATTGTTATGTTTGAACCCACGATTGCATCTATTAAGTGGTGATAAGACTTAAATTTCTATAATTTCGATTATGTGAATTATCTTCTTCAGGCTTAACAAATAGAAGTGCTATAAATAAGTACAGTTGGGTTTTTTTTTTAACAATGTCTGATAATATGTTTCACATCTCTTTTTCCTTAATATAGGTGTATCAGTGCTTCCATGGGTCTTTGCTTTTAGCTTTATTTTTGTGATTCATTGGTGCATTTTGTGTTTTAAAAGGATGCTCCCCCTCTAGTAAGCCCTGGTGGGTTAAGTGTTGGACAGTTCAAATCCACCAGGCTCTCTGCAGGAGAAAGATGAAACTGTCTATCCCTATGAAGATTGACAGTCTCAGAAACCCTAAGAAACAGTTCTACTCTGTCCTACAGGGTCGCTATGATTCAGGAATTTACTTCCTGGTGTAAATTTTAATTTAGTTAATATCTAGGAAATGATATTATCTCTACTTTTGTTGAAAAAGTATTAAAATTTCAGTTCATAATTTCCCATGTATAATTTATCATGTATGATAAGTCATTGGCTAAAAGTTCTTTTGAATGTTATATCCAACAGAAATTGTTAATGAATTAGTAATGTTTATTACAGCTAGTTAATTCGTTCAAGTGAAGCTTGCATTGTTCTTTTCTTGGTAATGAGTGGATTTATATTAATATTGGAACCTTGGTTGCTCAGTAATTAACGCAATGGGCTAGTACCAAGATGTGTAGAAGAAAGGCCTTATGTTCAAATCAGCCAATAAAAACCTTGTGATGTATTTGATGGCAAATCCTCTATGTATCAAGGTAGTCCTCAACATAACTATTTTTCTGGAATAGAACGTTGGTGTTGTTAAGTGCCTTCGAGTCCGTTCCAACTCACAGCAACCCTATATAGGATTTCTGAGGAGCCACTGGTAAATTTGAACTGCCAACCTTGTGGTTCCAACTGACCTTGCAGTTGAGTGCTTATCCTACAATGCCACAACAGTACTCCACGAACATAGTCTGCTTTAAATTCAGAAAGGATCCTTATATGTTTTACTTAGTCAGTAGAAACCTCACATCTTTAATGTCATGGTCAGATTTCCTAAAAATTGTTTTATTCCTTGGACCGTTACATCTTATAAAGGTTTTATGTATCTGCATCACTTGAAAATTACTGCTAACTGGTTTTGATGGAAAGGGTTTTTGTGTGTGTGTGTGTGTGTGTGAATTGAATGAAGGTTTACAGAGCAGATTATTAGTTTTACATTCAGCAAATCACATACGTAGTTTTATTACAGCAGTTGGAATCCCCTCCATGTCAGTTAACCATATTTACCTCTATTCATTTAACTCTTTCATTCCTCCCTGTGTCTTCTACTACCTTCATCTTTCCTCTGCCAACCCCTCCTCTTGTGTATTTCCTGACAAGCCACCCATGTTAACATGTATCTACCCTCTAGCCCATGAATAATTTTCCCTTCCATCTACCCAACAGTGGTCTTATATAATATTGTCCTTTTGTGATTGACTTCAGCATAATGTCCTTCGGGTTCATCCGTGATGGGAGGTGTTTCACAGATTCATCATTGTTCTTCAGTGTTGACTAGTATTCCATTGTTTGTATGTACTAAAGTTTGTTTATTGATTCTTCTCAAGGGGAAAGAAGGAAAATCACCATCAACAGTATCAGCTGCCTAAAGCTAATTGCTCTTTGGTGGAGATTAGGCATGCTTCATTCCACCCTCCAACCTGTTTACCAATTCTGACACCAACAGTCCTTCCCATGGCACTCTGCTCTTCTGCTGGCTCTGATAAGTCATTGCAGTGGCCACACAGAACTTACAGACCAAACTCAAAGTTACGGGGTTTATTAGGGAGGTAACAAGATTAGAATTCAAGGTCAGAATTTACTCTGGATTCAGTTCTTTGGTTTGTACAAGCTCCTCTTAGTCATGCCCAGAGGCAGGCCTCTTAGCCTCTTATCCCTTTGGCCCTCTTGGGCTGACCCAGCCTCTGCCCCAATTTTTAGCTTGGAGGTACCCTACTCTGCCAGTAAGCCTTGACCTAAAGGCATTTAGTGGATTTTGAAGTCTAGCTTTGTCTAGTGCATAGAGACACTCCACTCCACTAGCAAGCCTCTTTTTAATAACACTTAGCTTTCTCCTTCTGCTGGCAGAAAGCTCAGTGCACCCACCCCACCGTCTTCAGCCAGTCTCCTGGTTCTGCTGCCTCTACTGCTGCTGTTTCTTGCTGTCTCTTGGGTCTAGGAGGTTCTCAACACATGGTTCCCAGATCCAAATGGTGCTGTTACCTCTTGGTGGTGGTAATGGTGCCCCTTGTCTGCCTCAGGGATAGCTCATTTTGAGGGCAAAAGTGGCCAATCCCTTTGTTTTAAGGTTTCATACACTTTATTTGCAAGCTGTCCAGCCCCCTTGATGATCCACAGTCATCTCATTCCATAGTACTAGTATTTTATTGGCAGTTACAAATACTATAATTAGAAGAGTCATATTAAGTAATCCACTACACTGCATACATTAAGAGTTTTGGTGTGGCCCTGTGGGTTAATGCGCCAGACTGCAAAATCGGTGTGAACTGCAAGGTCAGCAGTTCAAGCTCACCAGCCACTCCTTGGAAACCCTGTACAGGGTCGCTATGAGTCGGAACCAACTCAGTAACACTTAACAACAACAATACATAAAAACTTAATCCACATGAAATTTTATAAGATTAAAATTGGTGTTAGTATACATGAAGCATTTGTTTAATATGTTTTATTTGCTCCATTTCTTAGTTTGCATAGACAAAATTTGAACAAGGTATACAGAATTTTGAAAAATCTAAGAATTATAAGGGGGTAAAGGAGGAGTCAGTTGCCACAGAGCCAGTTCCAACTAATGGCAATCCTATGTATGTTGTTGTTGTTGTTAAGTGCCGTCGAGTCGGTTCCGACCCATAGCGACCCTGTACAGGGTTTCCTATGTATATCAGAGTAGAATTGCTCCATATAGTTTTCATTGGCAAGTAGCTAAACCAGACCTTTCTTCCAAGGTGCCTCAAACCTTCAGTATTTAACAGCCAAGCGTGTTAATCATTTGTACCACCTAAAGACTGCAATAGCTACATAGACTCCTTTTTGAACCCTGTTCCCCAGGCACCCTTTTCACTTGCATAGAAATAACCAGAATAATCAGCTTGTATCTATTCTTCCAAAGACACTCTTAAGTATTTATTCTGTACACTGTAATTTAATTATAAAATTGTTAAGTGCCGTCGAGTCGGTTCCGACCTATAGCAACCCTGTATAGGGTTTCTGAGGAGCGGCTGGTGAGTTTGAACTGCTGACCTTGCAGTTCAAATGACTTGGCAGTCTGTTATATTAACCCACAGTGCCACACCAGGACTCCTATTATAAAATTAGTTGCTACTTTATTTATATACATATATCATTGTAGTTACTATTCACCTTTATTTTCCACCTTTTTATTTTTTAAACATTTCAGGTCTATAGAAAAATAAGTATCAAAAAAAATATGCAAGAATAGTAACCACCCATATAACCTTCACTTGCTTTTAACAGTTGTTAACATTTTGCCGCATTTGCTTTTTCTTGTATAAGCTTAATTTTTGGCTTATATAGTTTTTTTTGTTCCATGCTACATTAATATTTAAAAAGCAACAGGATTATTACTAAGAGCAGAAATGGTGGCTTATATAATTTTCAGTATAAATATAGAATTAAGTGCATATATAAACACCCACATGTGCAAGGAGCTTAAAAAATAGAATGAAAAGATAATGAAATGTTTCCATGAACTTTAGTCTCCTTGTGTATACTGTATTTTGGTACTGTTATTTCATAATAAAATGAACCCTTTGTTTACATACATTTTTCAAAAATTCTAACTATTGGGGTACAAACCTTGGTTCTTGAAGGTGTTGGAATACAAAAATGCCAAGTATTAGTTCTGGGGATGTCCATAAAATACTTAAATATGTTTAATATACTTTAAAAAGTTACGTTCTGGTGGGAAAATAGTTACATTCTGTGCTTTGACAGGGTTGAGAAGAAAGAACGAGCCAGATTAAAAACAGTGAAATTCAATTCTAAAACAAGAGGAGATAAAGGGGTGAGTATATTAAATCTCTTATTCTGGCAATTAATAGTTGGACACAGTAGGCCTTTTCATAATTCTTGCTGAGTCATATTATTCAAATGAGAAGGGTTTCGTAAATTAACTATAAACAGCTCTTGACTTGGTGCTTTGCAATAATAGATGTTGGATTAAACATTTCAAAGTACCAGTTGCATAGATCTTTCCAAATTGTTAAAACTGTCATTTGATATATTCTTAGCTATATACTTTTGATCAAGGTTACTTTTACAAATGAAATTAATTCAATCTTTACTCAGATGTTCAGTTAGAAACTGCAACCACCAGTAATTAATCGTGATAACTTAATAAATGATTTTTCTGAGAAAATAGACCCATAACATGTTTACAAATTGTTGTAAGTATATTAATGAAAATGTCCTATTTTCCCTTTTTATTCCTTATATAATTTGTTATTATATTCATGTTTTAAATGTTTGAATCAGTATAAATTTTCTTTTGAGAGTAAATAGGTAAAAGAGCAGTTGATAGGAGCAAATGTGTAAATAAATGGTCAAAAAGATACCAAAATTCTTTCATATTTATTTTAGACATGTATCTGTTAAGTGTCAACAGATGATGAAGGTTTCATCTTACACCATATGCATACGTTGACTATCCTGAACTTACTGTAATGGGATATTCTAATTGTAGGCGTAAAGACCTGAACACATATGATGAAATGCTATGCTGTTCACAGTAATGGTTTTTGTTTTGGGGGGTTTATTTTTTTATTATTGTAAGTATTTTAATCATATCTCAAGTGAATGTCAAAAGTTAACTCAGAAAATATATTGGCTATACTCTTTGAACATTTCTGACATCACTAAGTCTTAGAATCGAAAAGATAAAAATATTTTTGATGAAAGAAATTAAATCTGAGTAATGCATTTATATAATGCATCCAATTACATATCACCAATTATTAATGACTAATCCCTTTAAAACTAATTATAGCTTTTAGAAAATACAGAAGTATATACTGTTATCTGAAACAATATTTAAATAGAAATTTTTATTGGCGAAAAAATTTCAAGTAAATATTCAGGGTTTGGAATATGTACAGTGCTTTTGTGCTTGTTTTATGTATGTCTTTTAAAATAGTTAAAATACCACCATCACTGTATTAAAAAGAAGGTTGCATGTTATAACTTTTCTTTAATACTTAAGAAGTTAACTGAATTAACGACATTTAAATCTTAGTCTTGTTTGTTGACTGTAACCAACTTTACGCACAGTCACTGTGTTCTAACACAGCACCAAAAGTATGCATGATTCCTAGTGGGGTAAAAATACGCTTGCCATTGATATAGGACTGCATTTCTTTCTGAAATACTGTTTCCCGTTCTAAGTTTTCTTTTTCCTTTCCTTAAATGGTGGCTTGTGAACTTCTACTGCAAACTTACAACATTTCAGTTTCTCATTCATTTTTAACATTTATTTGAGTACTTTGAAATACTACATATGAAGTTATGTATTTTGATATTTAATATTTATACCATGAATTTGTGATAATTTTTGTCTTGTAACATAGCATTGTGACAAGAAATAATTAAATATACATTTGGGGTGCTGTTTATTTTTAATATAGAGAAACTGAAGGAAGCATATCTCTTCAGTTTTATGTTTTCCATTTTGTCTTGTTTGCTTGTGCTTTTTTCACTTTTAATAAATTCTTCACCTTAAAGTTATTAAATGTAATACAATTAATATATTTCTTAACTAACAAGCAATTCTTTTTGTCTATCCTATATTATGATATCTTTATGATCTTTCATTTTGGCTAACTTCAAAGATATCAAGACACAAAACATTTTATACTTCATGTCTCTTTTGGTTGTTTACTGTGGAACTGACTCTGACCACTATATATGCAGTAGGAGGGGTAAATAATTATCTTACAAAAAATATTTTCACTTTTATCAGACACCATGAAATATATCACTTAATTTAAAAAGCCAGTGATCATCATGAGTGAAAAGACCCAGGTCATCCCAAAAGATTGAGTTGATCCCTAAAATAGAGTACCATAAAACTTTCTTCTCTCTGTACTTTGTAAAATTTGGATTCAGGCAAAGATTTTTATTCAAATAATGCTACTTGACAGGTTTTTAAATAGTCTTAAGTCAAAATTTCTCCACAATATTTTTTTTAACTTCTCCTTAGAGTTCTTATATATCTAGTTTCCTGCAGCCTTAAAATTTTAAGATTGAAAGCAAGACAGTCTGCTTGATTAATGAACTATGAATTCTTTAATCCTGAATTATTGCTATGAAAAAGTAAAATTATGTTTTAACCAAGTTTTTATAAAGACCATTATTAAAATAAGTTCAAGTCATTAAGTTTGAATTTAATGTCTCTTTTATCTAGTTCAGCACCTTAATCAGCTAGGATCACATGCTTAAAAATATGAGGATGTCAAAAATATGTTGTATGGTATCAGTATACTTGAAAATAGTAATATGTTTTCATGGAATAAACTCAAGAAATATCAGAACAAAATTTATGTCTTATATTATTTCCCTCTTCCAAAAAAATGGTCCCAGTATCACAGGCAGGTAAGGCCATTTCTTTTAAGACATGAATGTCTATGACAGAAATTTTAAAAGAAACTATTTCTCTTTTATAGCCTCATCCTTTGTGTTCCAAACTTGTAGATCTGTGAATTAAAATAGAACATTCAAGAAGGGGAAAAACTTGTTTCCAACATCTGTGCAATAAGGAACATCAAATCAGTGACTCAACTCCTATATTATATCAGCTATTAGAATCTGCCTTTTGGCTTCTATTGTCATCAAACTTATAATCTCTACTGAAGACATGTTGCCAATAGGTTTAGAGATAGATTAGATAGATAGATAACGGAAGGAAGGAAGGAATAGAGAGAGAGAAAGAAAATGTATACAGTGGTGTGTAAAGACAAGTTAATTAGTAATCAATTGTGATAGCATTCAAATTGTTGAGGACAGTTCTGACTCCTGTTTCTTAGCTCACATAGCATCAATAAATTTGTTGCTGAATTCTGCATGCTTGATGGATTTACCAGTATTCTTCTCATTTCATGCTATAAGCAGTTATATATTCTTTCCTAGTCCAAAAATAAGATTGTTTTTAAATATTCATCAATAACAGTTTTCTCATAATTACATTGATTTTTATATGTTAATGGTAGCTTTTTTTTTTTTTTTTTTTAAGTTCATTAGAGCAACACACAAAGGAAAAAAAATTCGCGCCAATCAAAGGAAAATTTCTATCTAATATATAAAATAAAATTTGAGCAGCTAGGAAAACATTTAAAATATTTTTTCTTATAATATACCTAGTTACCTAGATATTTTTCTATGAATTAGTAGAAATAGATGTTAGTTTGCTTTTTTTTAGACTATTTTATTTATTTTGCCTTTTTTGTCAAGTAGCACTTAATCCTTCATATTAGGTACAACTAAATTACACTCTTAAATTTTTTAAATATTTTCAGTTTAAAATGTTAGAATTAGAGAAGTTTATATAAAAATCAGAAATTCCCATTACATGTGCTTAATGTAGTAAATTCACATACAAACTGCACACGGTGGTCACAGGAGTCAGCTTCCACAGAGCTGCTAGGCTGGGCCTTTGTACACAAAGACAGTAGACATCCCTTTGTTTTGCCCCTCCTTCTCTTCTTCAGCAGTCATTCAATGACAAGCGTAAAAAGAACCTCTTTTCCCGAAAATTTCCCTTCTACAAGAACAAGGACCAGAGTGAGCAGGAAACGAGTGATGCTGACCGTAAGTATGTGGATCCAGTGGTCAACTGAAAATAAATGTAGAGGGACCTACTGCCCTGCAGTTGGTTGTTACCATGGAGACAGTTTCAAGAGCTGCAACAGGTTACTGATTGTCTTAACAAGGGATAACTTGAAAAACAAAGTGGTTTGTATGCCAATTTTAACTATTTCTGGCACTTCAGGAATTCTTAACATAAAGAGTACTGTAAAGTTATATGTTTAAAATATAATTCTGTGATGTGAAGACTCTAACGAGCAATGCTTAACATTTATACTCTCAAAGAATATTTTAAAGGGAAAAAAAGCATGGACACCTGAGAAGCTTCTTATAATTTCTAGCTATAACATTGCCAGTCTTTGATACTAGATCATCTGGAATCGTTCAATTTTATCCATTTTTTGTTGTTTTGTTTTCATTTAAGAGCATCTGAATTTACTTCTAAAATAGCAAGAAATAGTTTCAAAGTTTGCTTCTACACCCTAATTAGCTTCTAAAATAAGCTACTAGCATTCTTATGGCAGATTGCATTTACCTATTAGCTCATTTCAAACTTTTACTCTATAAGATATGTGCACCTGTAATGGTCTTGGAACTGTCTCTTATTGTAGCAACAATTTTATACATTACTGACAACTATTTTCTTTGATTATCTTTTTATTGCTTGCTCTCTGGGAACTACTCTCTACAGGAGATCCCTGACGACTTGGGATCAAAAGGCCTGAGTAAGTGATCAAAATACTCCCAAGTTATTTTTTAACCTCCATCTACAGACCTACATTTTTTAAACACATTTTGAGATTCATGGTAATGCTCTTCTGTAATGAGGAGGTGTGTGATTTAGATTACTTTTAGACTTTTCATGTTAATACCATGCTTGGGATTTTTATTGCTATAATAACTACCATTTGTTATTCTTAAGCTCCATTTTTCTCGTGTCACATGAAAATCTGCTCATAATTATATTTTCCTTTTTGTAATCTTTATGACAGTTACTTTCACTAGGAATACTTCTATTACAAAGATTTCTTTTCAAATATTAAAAAAATCATACTATCTACACATGAAAAAATGTTAAATTGGCAAATTTAGTGTTGTATACATATGTTACAACAGAATAGTACTCACTGCCCTTGTTACTAAATTATAGAAAATATGCTTCCTTGCAGTTCACCACTTTTTTTGTGAAAATAAAGTCATCTTAATTCTCTGTTTGTAAAGAAAGTGTTGTTATAATGAAGTAGAAAACGCAATAGATCTGAAATATTAAACAAGAATTATAGACCTCAAATTTCAGTAGCAATCTCTTTAGGAGCAAAAAAACACATGTATTTCTTTTCTTAAGGAGGTTATGGACAATGACAAGAATTATAAGACATACTATGCTGTATTACTCCTTTAATCAAGGTGGTATCTCTTTATTGTTTGTATTTCATTTTCTAACTTCATATAAAGGTTGGCCAGAGTCTAACATAGAGGGAGGAGAGGTACTCGATAAGTGTTAGAATGAGTGAATGTAGCAAGAAATCCCTTTAGTGAACAAGATTTACTAAGTTTATTTTGGGTGACAATGACTCATATGAAAGTCATCTATTAGGCTAATTTTTTTTTTCCATTTTGATTATTAAACATTACTGTGATGCCTTTTTTTAAAATTCTCTTCTATTGGGGAAATTATCAGTGAAAAATCTTCAAAATTGAAAAAGATTTCCACATATTCTTAATGCTGTAGAATTCATTTTGAGATTGATAACATGTTTTAGACGTAGTTTTTATTGCTAAGTGCAATGAAATCTGATTCATAGCAACCCTGTATAGGATTCCCAAGGCTATAAATCTTTGCAGGCAAAGAAAGCCTCATCTTTCTCCCACAGAGCAGCTGGTGAGCTAGAATCGCCAGCCTTGTGGTTAAAATGGACCCACAGTTTTTATTATCAGTTGAGTCAACAAAGACCTAAGGGAAACGAAGAGAAAAAGGAACTAAATGAAGTATTCTAGTTGGTTTTGTAACATAATTGATACTGTTATGATGAATAATAATGCCTTGATAACATTGTATTTTCACCTCTGCTTGGGACTTAAGAACAGAAATATTATGAAAAATATTGATCCCCAAATATAGCTGATTACCAAATAATGTCTTTTTTTTTTAAGATTTGATTTTTCTGGACAGTGAGCTAAGAACAGATGGTGGGCATTTGTGCTTCATCTCTCAGAAAACCAAAGGATTTTTAAAACTAGGTCACCTAATGATCAGGTCAAGATTTTATTTGGAAATACTGAGGGACACAGAAAAATACCAGTTAAATTCTAAAATTGGTATAATAGAGTTTATCATACCAAATAGATGACTTACTATGGTCCAAGTGCCCATTATTATATAATAGAAGATACTGAGAAAGATGGACTAAGGGTATTACTTGTGCCACCTGTTATCAGGATCCATGTACTGTGAAGCTATTCTAAAGTTCAGAATACAGGAAATAAACTGAGCAAAATTCTGCAAGATTTCATTAAGAAAATTAATGTAACCTAATATGTGGTTGTTATTAAAATCTATGGAATCAGTTCTGACTCATAGCACCCCTATATAGGTTTTTGAGCAGCGGTTAGTGGGTTTGAACCACTGATCTTACAGTTAGCAATCCAGTTCTAATCATATAGCGCTACACCAGGATTGGAACAGGACTCATAAAGAGACTATGAGTAGGAGGATAAATTATTCTAGAGAAACAAACATGTTGGCAAGACGTGGAATAGCACTGAAGGAATGTTAAGAAAGATGTAAATTCACATACCCTATGAAAAGTAGTCTATTTAACTGAAGTGCAGCAAGAAAAACAGAAGTGATATCAGAGGATACTTAACTATTGGCATGAATTTAGCAGTTATTTATTCTACAAAGAAGAGAGTCAGAAAAAGTATTGATTTGCTCTGTTGATGAGAGAAGAAACGTGAGATCATTGCTTTTTCAAACCTAATTTTGAGTAGCAGAACTCATTAAAAGTATGATGGAACTCTGGGAGAATTCAACTAAACTATCATTGTTTTTGAACAGCAAGAAATAGAAACCTGTGCAGATCTTAAGCAAATTTTAAAAAGCTTAACTAAGCTGGAAGAGGGCTGAGTAAGAGTCCTGTAACAGTGACTAAAAAGAAAATATAGCTTATGAGTGGACATATAAGTGTATTTCAGTGGAAATCATTTTTTAAGTAATGAAGAGCAAAGATGTCTGCTTGAGGACTAAGGTGCGCGTGACTCAAGCCATGGTATTTTCAATAACCTCATATGCGTGCGAAAGCTGGACAATGAATAAGGAAGACCATAGAAGAATTGATGCTTTTGAGTTATATGATGTTGGAGGAGAATATTGAAAGTGTCATGGATTGCCAAAAGAACCAATAGATCCATTTTGGAAGAAGTGCAGCCAGAGTGCTCCTTGGAGGCCAGGATGGCCAAACTTCGTCTCTCATACTACAGACATATTTTCAGAAGGGACCAGTCACTGGAGAAAGGATATCATGTTTGGTAAGGTGGAGGGTGAGAGAGAAAGAGAAAGACCCCCAATGAGATGGCTTGGCCAAGTGGCAGCGTCGATGGACTCAAGTGTGGCAACAGTAGTGAGGTTGGCCTAGGATCGGGCAGTGTTTCATTTTGCTCTGCATAGAGTCGCTATGAGTCGGTGCCAACTCAATGGCACCTAACAACAACAACAAGGGGAAATCATAACGCTGTCTCAATGTTTGTGTCTTGTATATGCAGTTTGTCTATTTTTACAGCTTTCTATTTTGTGAAACATCTCAAAAACTTTCAGGCACAATATTTCCCTTTACATTATATCTTTACTTTCTTTTTTATCCTAAAGTCTGATTTAAGCAGAGTTATATACAGAGCTCTTATATGGCAACACAAGACTTTTCATTTGTGATAAGAATAAGATGTAAGAGTAGTATTATTCCTTGGTTTGAAGGGTGTAACAGATTCTCAGGAAAAGCTGAAAAATATACTTTTTGTCAGGAAAAATATATGATTAGAAAGATGAAATGTAGTTAAAGAAACACGGTCATCAGTATAAACAAAACAAAATTTAAAGTCTTAAGGAATGTACTTATACATGTATATAAAATAGTACTGTGAATTTGTCACACATCGGAAAAAAACAGACTTTCTCTCCCTTAGAAAACTGAACAAAGGATTTCCAAGAGTGTTTTAAAAAATAAGCAAATGAGATGTTTAAAATATGTTTAATCACTGCCTCAGTTATCTAGTGCTGCTGTAACAGAAATTCCACAAATGGGTGGTTTTAACAAACAAATTTATTTTCTCACAGTTTAGGAATCTGTAAGTCTGAATATTCAGAGCACCAGCTCTGAAGAAAGGTCCTTGTCTCCTTTCAGCATCAATAGGCCCAGCATTCCTTGGAGATCTCCATGTGTCTTGGCATCAATCTTTCCCTGGATCTAGGAGATTCACAGTGCAGGGACCCAAGTCCAAAGGACGCATTCTACTCCTGGCTCTTCTTTGTCGGTGGTAGTAGGTCTCCTTCTCTGTTCACTTCTCCTTTTATCTTTGGAAGATAAAAGGTGTTGCATGCCATGCCCCTGGGAAATGCCTTCACATCTGATCAGGGTCATGATGGGATTAAGGGTGGTACTTTCTACCCTTAATCCTTTTACTGGTTTATCACATCGGATTACATTTTGGGGGGGAGATCATCACATAACTGCCAAACCACTGAGAATCATGGCCCAGGCAAGGTAGCACCTGTTTTGGGAGGAATGCAGTTCAATCCCTGACACTGCCCCATTGTTGTTGTTAAGTGCCGTCGAATTGGTTCCAACTCATAGCGACTTTGTATAGGGTTTCCAAGGAGGGTTTGAGCCCTGTGTAGGGTTTCTGAGGAGGTGGGTTTGAACTGCTGACTTTGTGATTCACAGTCTAGTGCTTACACCTGGAGTCAGACAATGCCCCTAGGGATCAATAAACAAAATGGTAGTTTATTTTATCCATCTCTTTGGAAGACTTTTCATATAAAGAATTAATGATGAAGAAACTTGTACCTATAGCATAGTAGGTGATGCATTGGGCTGCTAACCTGCAGGGACAACAGTTTAAATCCACCAGGCACTCCTCTGAGAAAGATGAGGCTTTCTGCTCCTGTAAAGATTTATAACCTAGGAAACCTTATACAGCGTCACTGTGAGTTGGAACCAACTCGATGGCAAGCAGCAGCACCAGCTGTAGTGATGGAATTTTGTGACATGGATACTTTGTTAACAGACTACCTTCGAGAGTGTAAACTAGTACAACCTTTCTGGAAAAACATTTCTTTTGGGCCCACTAATTCTTCCTGAAGGAACCCTGATGACAGTGGTTAAGCATTTGGCTACCAACAGAGTGGTTGGTAGTTCAAACCCATCAGCATCTCCATGAGAAAAAAATGGCAGTCTACTTCCATAAATATTACAGATTGGAAAACCCCATGGGGAAGTTCTCCTTTGTCCTCTAGGATTGCAATGAGTCAGATTTGGCTCAACAGCGCACAGCAACTCCAAACCGCTGACTTTGTGGTTCAATACAACTTTGTAGCCAGTGCATTAATCTGCAGCACCAAACTAGGACTCCGTAGTTAGGGATTGGTTAATGAAGTATGATCTGTCTATATTGATAATATTATACATAATATAATATATTATTGTATATATTGTTATTGTTTGTTGTGTGCTGTGGAGTCTATTCTGACTTATAACGACCCTGTATGGGGTTTCTAAGAAGAGCTGGTAGATTTTAACTGCCAACCTTGCAGTTAGCAGTTCAGTGCTTATCCTACAGCACCATACTATGACTCATATAGCCATTGAAAAACACAGCTTACGTGAAAAAAAGTATTAAACTGCATATTGTTTTGAGTTTATAAACAAATATTTGTACAATCACAGAAAAGGGATTTTTAAAAGGTGCAGTTTGTTTTCTGACATTTCAGTAATAGACTTTCTGGTAAGTTAACTTTTTAGTGAAGTATTACATACAGAAAGGTACACAACTCTGTTAATCCTAAGTGTACAGCTTGAGTTTCATGAAGTTGTGGTTACTTACATAATCAGCATCCAGATCAGTATCAAGAACATTTCTTCCCAGCCATCTCAGAAGCTCTTAACCACTCTCCCAGTTACATAACCCCTCCAAACAAAGGGTGGCTCTATCCTGGCCTAGAATAACCCCAGTCCCACTGCCATCAAGCTGATTTAGACTCGTAGCAACCCTATATAAAGTTTCCAATGTTGTACATCTTTATAGGAGCAGAAAACCTGATTGTTCTTCCTAGGAGTCACTTGTTGGACTTGAACCACCGACTTTGTGGTTAGCATTCCAGTGCTTAACCTACATCACCACCAGGAATCCTTGACCCTAGAATGTCATTGTTGTTACGTGCTGTTGAGTCATTCTGATTTATAGCCACTCTATATAGGGTCTCCAAGGAGTGGCTGCTGAGTTTGAATCACTGACTTGTGGTTAGCAGTCCAGTACTTATCCTAAATTGCCACACAGCTAGAATTGTTATTGTTGTTGTTGCTAAATGCCATTGAGTCAGTTCCAACTCACAACAACCCTGTGTAGGATTTCCAAGGAATGGCTGGTGAGCTTGAACTACCAACCTTGTGGTTCAAACCGACCTTAAAAGTTCAGCACAGTCATCTGCAGCACCACACTAGGACTCCTTCTGTAAATGGACTAAGAAAGTTTCCTTTACTTAGTATTATGTTTGAGATTTATCCCTGGTGTTACAAATAGCACTGGCTTGTTTTCTCATTCATTGTATGAACATACCCAGATTAATTTTTCATTCTACCCGTTGATGGACATTTTTGACTTGCTTCCCATTTGGTGCTATTTTGAATAGTATTGCTTTGAATTTTTAGACATACATATATATTCCTGTTAGAGGTATACCTAGGAAAGGAATTTGGTAGATACCACCAAATAATTTTGCTAAGTGATTTTAGAATTTGCCTGTTTCACCTATCCCACCCACCTCCCACCCACCCCCCATATATGAGTTCCAGTTGTTTTTCTATACTTGACATGTCTGTTTTGTTTTTTTCTCATTTAAGCCATTCAGATGGATTATAGAGATAAATGTGGTTTTAATTTGTATAAATGAGTAATAAAGTTGAATACCTTTTTACTGGCTGTTGAGGTATTTTCTTTTATGAAGTACTTTGAAGACTTTTTTTTTAATTATCAGGAAAAAACTAATTTTCTTTATTTCAAATTTAACTTATACTATTCTCTGTACTTTTTATTAGTGCTGCTTGATTTTAGGAATCATTGTGGGTGATAATAGTATAGCAAGTATTTATCCTCAAACTGGTTTCGTATTTGAAATTATTTTTTCTTTCCCTTCTATAAGAATTTAGTTTTCCTTCTCTCCCATGGAACATTTTATGGTTTTCAGTTTCTACAAATAAAATTATTAGTCAATTTTCAAACACAGTAGCACTCTCAAAAACATTTTTTTTTTTTTTTTTGAGGCATCTGAATTTATAACATCACAGAAATACGGATTTTCATTTTGCTTCAGGAACAAGAAGCAAGATCATGTATTTTTCATTACAAAGACATTCTTTCATTTATATGGGCAAATATTTGCTCAAATATAACTTGTCTCTGATGTCATTCATTACAATTCCAATTAAATAAATGGTACCAATTACATTTTCTCTTTTTAGGTTTTACATCTACAATTGGATAATTTAGGATCACTTTGCTCCTCTACTACAGGCTGCTATTTGTAATACAGATTTTAATTTTAAGATATGCTATACAAAAGTGAGACATTGTCCCTAATTACAGGTTTTTTCTTGCTACTATTTTTATAAAATAAATTTTCCAAAGAAAATAAATGCTTTTTAAATTTCTTTGGTTATATGCGATTATATCAACATTTTGTAATGTCATCTTGTTTTTATTTTAATAGTTTGCTTTTGCCAGCTCTGATTTTTAAACTCATGACTCTGTTTTCCTCATTTTTTTCCATTGTCCTGCAATTTCAGAACATGTAACTTCTAATGCCAGCGATAGTGAAAGTAGTTACCGTAAGTGTTTTATTTTGTTCTTTTGTAATTTGAAGTAGTAATCTCAAAAACAAACCCAAGGTTTTAGGATTTTTGTTCTTGTTTTTTCTTAGTGATGTGTTCTAAAAGCTGAAAATTGTTGTTATTATTAAGTGCTGAAAATTAGATGCCTAATTTAAAATTAAGGAAAGTCAGGTATAATACTATACTTGGAAATAAAATTATATTCAGTATATAGAAGTTAATTTCCAGACTGCTATTTGTGTACACGTTACATGTGTATATATGTATGTATCTTTTATAAGTGAATATCTAGTTTAATGAGAGAACACTTAACATTTTTCCCTTTCTTTTTTTAGTGACTGTTTTAACATCGTTAAGATTTTTTTAATAATGCTAAATTATAATTAGCTTCATTTCTCTTTTTATTCTGTACCATCAGTGCTAATTTGGGTAGTCATTGCATACTATACCATGTCTTAGTGAGCATAAGAAATACTGGAAAATTTTTCAACAGTTGCTCATATATAATAGTGATTTATTTTGCCAATTGGTATTGTATATTTTTAAGTGAGTTATACAAATGTGAAGTTTTTAAACAGTGTTGGGATAGGAAGAGGGAAGAATATATAAATATTGGTTGTAGCATCTTAAAAATTAAAATTGCTTTTCTAACTTTTTTTTTTTTACTGCTGTCTAACATGAAAGTAATCTTGATTACAGATGAGTATGGCTGTTCAAAAGGTCCATCCTGTTAATATCAGTCTAATATTTTTTCATGTTGACAATATATACTTTTAACCCTCATTTGGTTGCTTTTTATTTTTTTCTGCATAATATTAAGTTGGGGTTTTTGTTGTTTTGGGTATGTGGAGTATGATTTCTTATATTTCAGTATTTTATTAATTTATAACCAGAGTCTATTATAGAGTAGTTGAGTAGCATTCTAGACTAAAAAGAGGTACTGAAAGTATATACTGTCTGTGTCACCATTTGCATGACTTTTTTAAGGTGTGGAATATTTAACTTGCATGTTTTTACTAATAGTTAACCATGTTTTACATATAGTGACTTTTAAACCAGCTTACAAAATAACTGTTTTATATGCTAAATAAACTTGAAAACAAAAAATACACTTTTAAAGTAGGAAATAATATTCGTGCTGATATATATTTAGAAGATCTGTACAGTTGTTACATATTATATAAAAGACAAGTTTAGAGAAAAGGTTGATTTTAGAATCTTGATAATCAAGGAGAAAATCCTAGAATACATTATCTAATATTGATTTCATTCATCGAACCATTTGAATTAACACAATGTTCTCTAGATTGTTTTCTACACATTTGTTTGTATATATATGTGTGCACGTGTATACTTTTTAATTACTGGTATTTGTGTGGTTGATTTTGTTGGAGTGGAAGGTTTTTGTTTTCTCTAAAGCTATTTTTAATTCACTTTAAATGTTACCTGTTTTTAAGAGATAAATTAAAGATTTCTTAATAGTGAGCTATAATAGTTAGGGAATTTAGTAGTACATTTTTTATCGGTGAAGTAGAGATAATAATTGTACATTTACAGTTACCATTTTAAATTATACCAAAACCAAACCCAACCCACTGCCATTGAGTCAGTTCTGACTCTTAGCAACCCTGTGTAGAGTTTCTGAGCATGTAAATTTTTATGGTAGCAGAAAACCTTATCTACCTTTGCTGGAGCAGCTGGTGGGTTTGAACTGCCAACCTCTCAACAGTCCAGTATTTATCCTAAAGCACTGCCAGGATTGCTTTTAATAAGTGTACCAGTGCTATCAAATCAGTTTCGACTTTCGATGACCCCATATGTGTCAACATAGAATTGTGCTCCATAGATAGGGCTTTCATTGACTGGTTTTTCAGAAATAGATCACCAGGGTTTTTTTCCTGGGTAGACTCAAGTCTCCCACCTATTTGATTAGCAACCAAATGTGTTAAACCATGTGCACCACCCAGGGACTCCCAAGTTTTGTGGGGTTTTTTAGACATCTTTTATTTCATTTTATTTTATTCCAACTTTAATTGGAATTATATTTATTTAAATAAAAAGAATTTTTGTTAAATATTATACCTGCAGGGACCAGAAAAGTAGTGCAGTCTTATTGCAGTAAATTATGTAATGTGCTTATATATGGAACTGCTCATTAAAGTATTAATCATTTAACAATTTTATTATTAAATTCTTGAATTACCTAAAATCACCTCAATAAAAAATTAAAAGGACATATGTATCAAACTTACAACTTTATAATCTATCACTTCCTTTACTGAATTTTTTCATAAACACCTCCCCAAATTATTTTCTATTAAAGACACAGCTAGGCCAAAATGAGATTATGAAGTAGATGGAAGAGGTTATCATTTTGTGACTTCAAGTAAATAACTTTTTCTCTATAGCATTTTCTCAGGAAAATCCTAGTAATTTATATGTTATATATTAAATTAAGTAAATTAGTGCTAATTATCTTTACAAATTTTCTCATCTATATTTTAACTTCTAATAGGCGGACAAGAAGAATATGTCTTATCCTACGAACCAGTGAACCAGCAAGAAGGTTTGTGAAGCCTGTTTATTTTTTTGCATTGTTCTTGAAAAATTATAGATCTTACTTTGGAAAAGTTTTAAGTGTAACACCTACCTAAAAACAAACTATATTAGGACTTTACTATTTGTTTTAATTTTGTGAAACATAGTTTGTTGTTGTTAAATAGTGTTGTTGGTTCTGACTCATAGCCACCCTGTCTCTATAGGTTTCCCAAGGAAGTTTGAACCTACCTTGTGGTTCAAACTGACCTTGCAGTCTAGTACTTTATCCCACAGCACCATCTACAGTATATACATATAGTGAAATAACTAGCCATTTAAGTTGGTATTTTATATCTGATTATCCGTGTTCATTAGTAGCATCACTATCCTTCTAGTGACCTTTGTTCCAAATGTTGGAAGCATGTTTTACTTTTCTTTGTACATCATCCCCTTTAAACGTCAATTTCCAGCTTCTTTTTATTTTGCTCTGTCATATTTTTCTTATTTATGGCCTCTTTTAAATCCCATGTTCTGATTCTCACTATCCTTCTCCCTATTCCCGGCATGATCTTCTTCAATCCAATGCATACACTTCCATTAGATAGTCTTTCTAGATTAATACAGTGATTATATCACTTCCTACTCCCAATTTCTTTTTGACCTTCTAACCTCTGCTTCCTCATGTTTTTTACTTGGAAACATTATCAATAAAACAGTATGTTTTATGTTTTCATCTGGCATGAGATGATATTAACCATGTATAGAAATATCTACTAAAATACTGAATTTAACTTGGTTAAATTGGTCAAGTATATGATTGACTTAAGGAGATTAATAACTAACACTTGGGATCATGGTAAAGATTTTTAAACTACTAAGTTATGTATCTTTAATTGGTCATAGAGTGAGACAGAGAAAAAAAGCAATTTAAAGAAATTTTCATTTTCTGATGAAATAAAATACATTGAATGTTTATTCCTTTTGATAATGGAGTTTATCTTTACAGTTAATTATACTCGGCCAGTGATCATATTGGGACCTATGAAAGACAGGATAAATGACGACTTGATCTCAGAATTTCCTGACAAATTTGGATCGTGTGTTCCTCGTGAGTAACCCAATCAGACAAAATCCCATAATTACTGTTCTAAATACTCTCTGTTATTATTTGTGTTAAAAACAAGAATTTCCAATTTTTAGTAGTTTATCCTTATTTTATCAGTTGCTCCTTCATTCTCCATATTATTTCTTTTCAAATTGAAATTAACCTCTGTTATGTTGAACTTAACAAATAATGATTAGGTAGAAGTTGTAATGTTAAAATATTAAACACCTCCCCAAATTACTTTCTATTAAAGATACAACTAGGCCAAAACGAGATTATGAAGTAGATGGAAGAGATTATCATTTTGTGACTTCACGAGAGCAGATGGAAAAAGATATTCAAGAACATAAATTCATTGAAGCTGGCCAATATAACAACCATCTATATGGAACAAGTGTTCAGTCTGTAAGAGAAGTAGCAGAAAAGGTAAGCATCAGAGTGAAGCCAGAACAGAGTTTCTAATCATGTATGCCTTTAGTAGTATCAAAGGATGATAGGGTAGACACATTTAGTCGTATTTATTTTTAAATGTAGGATAGATAATGGGGTGTTATTTTTACTAATATTGCTAATTAATTATTCTATAATTTTTATGTTGTTGTTAAGCGCCATTGAATCAGTTCCAACTCATAGAAAACTTGTATAGGGTTTTCAAGGAGTGGCTGGTGGTTTTGAACTGCCAGTCATATGGTTTGCAGTCTAGTGCTTATCCTACAGTATCACACCAGTATTCCATTATTCTATAAATATTTAATTTTAGGTGACTTAAAATTATATAAGATAAAGAAAATGGAGAACGACAATGAGAATAAAAATTATAAAATTAATCAATCTAAGAGAGGTTATTATTTTAAGGTCCTGTATGTTTGCTGGAATCCTGGTGTGGCGCTGTGGGTTAATGCACTGGACTTCATGGTTAGTTTGAACCACAGGTCAGTGGATCAAGCTCACCACCTGTTCCTAGGAAGCCCTATACAGGGTTGCTGTGAGTTGGAACCGACTCCACAGCATTTAATAACAACATCAACAACATAAGTTTGCTAGAGATGGCCCTTGTGTTTGTCCCTAACCTTCTAACATCTAACATTTAATAACAACATCAACAACATAAGTTTGCTAGAGATGGCCCTTGTGTTTGTCCCTAACCTTCTAACATCTAACATTTAATAACAACATCAACAACATAAGTTTGCTAGAGATGGCCCTTGTGTTTGTCCCTAACTAAAATAGCTGGTAGTTTCAAACTGCTGACCTTGTGGCTCACAGCCCGATTCGTAACCACTACGCTACCAGAGCTCCTTCAAAAAAAGTAGTCCGATAATATATTGACCTTGAATTAAAGTAGTGGTTACAAATTGGCCTGCGAACCTTAAGGTCAGCAGTTTGAAACTACCACATGTTCCATGGGAGAAAGATGAGGCTTTCTGCTCCCATAAAGATTTATAGCCTCGGAAACTCTGTACAGGGTCACTGAGTCGGAACTTGACTCCATGACACTTAATAACATCATAAGACCAGGGAGTCCTGGTGTGATGCTGTAGGATAAGCACTGGTCCGCAAGATTGGTTTGAACCGCAAAGTCAAACCACCAGCCGCTCCTTGGAATCCCTGTACAGGGTTGCTATAAGTGTGAACTGACTCGGTAACACTTAATAACAACAACATCCTAAGACCAAAACAGTGTACTCCAGCTACTCAGTTATACATAGTCACTCTTTGGACCTAGAAAACAAACATATTACTTCGTATCTTCAAAATATATTATTTTTTGCCTTTTAGCCTTTAAGGCTCAGTCATTAAATACCATAAAAGCATAAGTGGAGCAATTCAGCATATCAGTTTTTCCATCTGTAAATGCTGCTTTCTTTATAGGAGGTTTCATTAATATTGACTAGTTATTTAAGAATTGAAATGCCTTACAAGTGATGACAAGGATGTGGGGAAATGAAAAATGTAGAAGACTCTTGAAAGCTAAAAAATTTTTAATCACCTGTTAACTCAAAAAATACAAAGTGAAATAAAGAATTTCTGTAAAATAATGATAATATGAATGATGCATATCAGAATGTATGGACTATATTTAAAACAATGAATAAAGACAAATACCATTAAAACCTGAAATAGTTGAGGTTTTTTGTCAACTTGGCTGGGCCAGGATTCTTGGTTTAGCAGTTAAGATACAGTGATCACCTCTACGTTGAGATCTAATGTGATGTAATCAGCACCATGTTATGATCTGATGTAATCAGCTCTGATCTGATGTGATTATCTTATAATGTATTCTAAATCCTTCCATTATGTTAATAAGGCTAGATGTAATCTACAGAATTATCTGAGTCAGTCTCTGTTGAGATATATAAGGAGAAAGGAGTGAACAGAGAGAAAGGGCCCTACTACTACCAATAAGGAAGAACTGGGAGTGGAATGTGTCCTTAGGACCTAGGGTACCTGCACTTTGAAGCTCCTAGATTCAGGGAAAGATTGATGCTAAGACACATAGAGATCTCTAAGGAATGCTGAGCCTACAGATGCTGAAGAAGACAACAAGGAACTTAACTTTCTCCAGAGTTGGCATTCTGAATTCAGACTTTAACCTCCTAATCTGTTAGAGAATAAATTTCTGTTAAAGCCATCCATTTGTGATATTTCTGTTACTGCAGCACGAGATACTTAAGACAAAACCTCTCAAACAAAAATGAAAGCATAAAGATAAACTAAATTCCCAGTTTAAATGGCAAAAGAAAGAAAGAACTTAAAAATAAAATTAAAAGCAGATCAGATGGCCACCAAATGTATGAAAAAAAATGCTCAATGTCATTAGCCATTGTTGTTGTGAAGTGCCGTCGAATCAGTTCCGACCCATAGCGACCCTGTATAGGGTTTCCAAGGAGCAGCTGTTGAACCACTGACCTTGCAGTTCAAACGGCTTTGCAGTCTGGCACATTAACCCACAGTGCTACACCACCATTAGCCATTAGAGCACGGCAAATGAAATCCACAGTGAGTTACCATTTCACTCCCACTAGGATGGCTAGGACTCCTGGTGTGGTGCTGAAGGATCAGCTCTGGACTTTGAACCACAAAGCTGGCAGTCCAAATCCACCAGCTGCTCCTTGATAACCCTATATAGGGTCACTGTGAATTGGAACTGACTCAACAGCACTTAACAACAGTGACAGCAAGAATTAAGATTTTTTTTTAAAAAAGAAAAGAACCAATGTTGGTCAGAAAATTGGAACTCTTATTCATTACTGGTGGGAATGCTAAATGGTACAGGCATTGTGGATATATCATCAGGAAGGGACCATTCCTTGAAAGAAAGACTGGATGTGCTTGTTAAAGTAGAGGGTCAACAAAAAAGAAGACCTTTAACAAGATAGATTGACACAGTGGCCACAACAGTGGACTCAAACAGCAAGGATTGTGAATGGTACAGGACTGAGCAGTCTTTTGTTCAATTGTCAGTCGGAACCAACTCATTGGTGCCTAACAACAACAGGGATAGGAGGGAAGTATGTGATTATTTCTCATAAAGTACTGAACTTTAGTTTACATTGATGGAAAAACTGCATAGGGCTGTACAGATGATTAATGTAAATGCTACCAGCTGGTTTTATAGTAGTCAGAAACAGAATTAACAAAAGTTATGTGATAGATGTATTTACAACAATGACCAAAAAAAGTAGCTACTGATCCTGCTTACCTATAGCCAAACATTTCATGGAATTTAGTTCCTTGGTTTGAGGTTGAGGGTCATGGTTTCACAGGACATCCCAGTTAATTGGCCTAATAACATATTAGTGCTTCTTTTCTGCCTCCTAGTTCATTACATTGTGCATGGTATTTTAAAGCTTTGCAGGCAGCTATCCAGGGTATAGTTGGTCTCCATTTACCCGAAGCAACAGAGGAAGAAGAAGATAGAAGGGGAAAATGGAATGTATGGCTAATTGGCTCTTGTGAACAACTGCCCCCTTTGCCCTGAGATGGTGTCCAACTACTGTTTCGGAACATTTTGATCAGCAGCTCTATATAAGAATCAAAAGGGGGAAATGCAGAACAGAATTTCAAGTTTCACTTTCTATACTATAGGGAGACTAAAGGAAAGCCTGAAACTATTGTCCTGGCTAATCTTTCAACCTGAAATCAAAATATCACTGAAGTCTTCTTAAAACCCAACAGTAATTTGTTTAACTTAACTAGTAAAGAATGTCTACTTCAAACTTTGCACTCTTTTAAGATCTATATCTATGGGATCAAACTGACAACGGCAACTTGAGTAGTTAGATAGGTACCTTAGGGGACAATGAGTTTGTTAATGGGGGAGGAATAAAAAGACAGGTGAGAATGGTTGCACAACTTAGAAAATATAAACAATGCCACTGAATTGTACATGTAAAAATTGTTGAATTATGTGTTCTGTGTTTATTATCAACAGCAACAATAAAAATAAAATTAGTAAAAATCAAAACAGAAGTCAATGTGTTAAAGTAGAAGAAAGAAAATAATACAGATCAGAATAAAAAACAATAGGTAAAATCAGTGAAGTACCTAAAGCTGGTTCTTTGAGAAGATCACAATCACTAATAGACCTTTAACCAGATTAATACAGAAAAAAGAAGAAAAGACACAAATTACCAGTATCAGGAATGAGAGATGTAACAGAATCTATAGATACACTAAAATGATAATCAGAATATTAGGAACAACTCTACGGCACTGAAATCAACAATTTAAATGAAATGGACAATTCCTTGAAAGACAGGAACTCTACTGAAGCTTACTAGAGAAAAATAGCTCATTTAATAGTCCTGTGTTTATTAAAGAAATTTATTTGTATTTGAAAACTTTTCCAGAAAGCTTAAAGCTCACTCGAATGGCTTCACTGATAAATTTTGCCAAACATTTATGAAAGAAGCAATACCAATTTTCTACCTAAAAACTAAAAAGAGAATTCTTCCAAACTTATTCTATGACTTTAACATTACCTAGATTTCCAAAACTTGACAAAGACATTACCAAAAAAGGAACACTACAAGGTTACCTCATATCTCTTAATGGATATTAACACAAAAATTCTAAATGAAATTTTAGAAAATGAATCTTAACAATATATAATTAAGATATCATGGCCAAGTATAATTTATCCAAAAATCTCAAGAAAGATTTAACAGAAAATCAATATAGCTCACATTAACAGTCTAACAAAGAAAAACTGTCAGATCTCAACAGATGCAAAAAAAAAAAAAACAAAAAAAAACTGCTTAACAAAATCCAATTCCCATTCTTGCTTTGAAATTCTTAGCAAACTAGGAATAGAAGGAAAATTTCTCACACTGATAGAAACATCTATAAAAAAACATACAGCTAACATCAAACTTAATGGTAAAAAGCTCATTTATTTCACATCAGAATCAGGTCAAGGATGGACGCTCACCTCTTGTTTTCAGTATCAAACTGGAGGTTTGAAAGGCCATCTAGATTGGAAAGGAAGACAGTTTTGTTTTTATTTGTAGATGACATAATTGTCTATGTAAAAAATCTGATAAAACCTGTCAAAAAGCTACCGGAACTCTTAAGTAAGGTTAGCAGAGTTGCAGGATATAAGTCATTATAGAAAAATCAGTATCTATATGCCAGCAATGACAATTACAAATTGAAATTTTAAAAACAATTAACTGACAGTTGTTGTTGTTAGGGCCATCAAATTGGTTCTGATTCATAGTGACCCTATGCGCTACAGAAGGTTATGCATCCTCACAATTTTTGTTATGCTTGAATTCATTGCTGCTGCCACAGAATCAATCCATCTAGTTGCGGGGAGGGGATGGGGGTTGTCCTCATTTTTCGCTGAACCTCCACTTTACCAAGTATAATGTCCTTCTCCAGGGTCTGGTCCCTCCTGATAATATGTACAAAGTATGAGAGATGAAGGAGCATTCTGGCTGTACCTCTTTTAACAAAGATTTGCTTGTTCTTCTTGGAGTCCATGGTACTTTTCAATATTCTTCTCCAACACCAATTCTTCTAAGTTCTTCCTTATTCATTGTCCAACTTTCACATGTATATGAGGCAATTAAAAATTCCATGGCTTGGGTCAGGTACTCCGTAGTTTTCAAAAATGATATCTTTGCTCTTCAACACTTTAAAGAGTTCTTTTGCAGCAAATTTGCCTAGTGTAATACATCATTTGATTCTTAATTGCTCCTTCCATGAATGTTGATAGTGGATCCAAGCAAAATGAAGTCTGGAAATTTCAGTTTTTTCTCCGTTTATTGTGGTCCTTTTTACTGGTCCAGTTGTGAGGGGTTTTGTTTTCTTTACATTGAGGTATAATCCATACTGCAAGCTGTGTGGTCTTTGATCTTCATCAATAATTATTTTAGTCCTCTTCCCTTTCAGCAAGCAAGGTTATATCATCTGCATATGGTAGGTTGTTAATGAGTCTTCTTACAATCTTGATGCCATGCTCCATATAATCCAGCTTCTTAGATTATTTGCTCAGCATGCAGATGGAATAAATATGGTGAAAAAATCAAATCTGGCTCACACCCTTCCTTATTCTAAACCATTCAGTATCCCCTTGTTCTGTTCCAACAACTGCCTCTTGGTCTATGTACAGGTTCCTCATGAGTACATTCAAGTGTTCTGGATACCCATCCTTGACAGTGTTATCCACAGTTTGCCATAATCCATACAGTCAAAACCCTTTGCATAGTCAATAATGTAAAAGTAAACATCTTTCTGGTATTCTTTGCTTTCATCCAAGGTCTTGCTGATGTCAACAATGATATCCTTCGTTACACATCTTCTTCTAAATCCAACTTGAGTTTCTGGCATTTCTCTATTGATATACGGTTGCAGCTATTTCTTAATTATCAGTTCTTACATGTGATAGTAATATTGTTCGATGATTTCTGCATTCTATTGGTTCAACTTTCTTTGAAACAGTCACATATATGGATCTCTTCCAAGTGGTTGGCCAGGTAGCTGTCTTCCAAATTTCTGGGCATGTATGAGTGTGCGTTTCCAGTACTGCATCAGTTTGTTGAAAGACTTTATTTTGTATTTCATCAATTCCTAGAGCCTTATTTTTCACCAATACCTTTAGTGCAGCTTAGACTTCTTCTTTCAGTTCCATAGGTTCTTGATCATATGCTACCTCTTGAAATGGCTGCACATCAACCATTTCTATTTGATACAGTGCCGTATATACATTCATCTTCATTTGATGCTTTCTACATCATTTAATATTTTGCCCATAGAATCCTTTAGTATTGTGAGTCGAGGGTTGAATTTTTTTCTTCAGTTCGTTCAGCTTGAGAAATGATGAGGGTGTTCTTCTTATCTTTTGTTTTTCTGACTCCAGATCTTTGCTCATTTCATTTATTAACTTTGTCTTCTTAAGCTGGCCTTAGAAATTTTCTGTTCAGCTCTTTTACTTTCTCATTTCTTCAGTTTGCTTTAGCATCACTATGCTGGATAACAAGTTCAGAGTCTCTTCTAACATTCCTTTTGATCTTTTTTTATCACATTTTGCTTATACAATGTTCTTGATGTTATCTGATAGCTCTTCTGGTCTTCAATCATTAGTGTCAAATGCAGCAAATATGTTCTTGAGGTGTTCTTTAAATTTAAGTGGAGTATATATGTTCAAGGAGTCCTTGTGTGGCACCATAGGAAAAGTACTTGACCTTAAAGTCTGTTTGAACCACAGATTTACTGTTCAAACTCACCATCTGCTCCTCGGAAACCCTATACAGGGTCTCTGAGCTGGAACCAACTTAGTGGCACAACTTAATATGTTCAAGGTCATTTTGGCTCTTGTGGACTTGTTTCAGTTTTCTTCAGCTTCAGCCTGACTACATATGAGCAATTGGTATCTGTTCCATAGTCAGCCCTTGGCCTTGTTTTGGCTGATGATACTGAGTTTTTCCACCATCTCTTCCCACAGATGTAGTTAATTTGATTCATGTCTATTCCATCTTGTGAGATCCATTTGTATAGTCACCTTTTATGTTGTTTAAAAAAGGTTTTTGCGATGTAGAAGGTAGTTGGTCTTGCAGAATTCTGTTATGCAGCCCCAGCATCCTTTCTATCACCAAGGCCATATTTTCCAACTACTGATCCTTTGTCTCTGTTTCTAAACTCATATATTCCAATCACTAATACTCAATACATCTTGATTACATGTTTAATCAATTTCAAACTGAAGAAGCTGATGGAATTTTTCAATTTTATCACCACTGCTTTAGTGTTTGGTGCGTAAATTTAAATAATAGTTGAAATAGCTGGTCTGGAAACCACACTGAAACCTGCCCACCATGTGTGACCGTGCTGGTATTCAAAATATCGGTGGCATAGCTCCAGCATCAGAGCAGCACACAAGCTACCACAGTGCAACTAAACTGACAGATGGGTGGTAGTTATTTACAGTAGTATCAAAAAATATTAAAGACTTTGGAATAAATCAGACAAATAGTATGTAGGATTGTACACTGAAAACTATAAAGTATTGCTGGGAGAAGTTAAATACCTGCCTAAATAAATGGAGAGATACACCATGTTGAAAAACTCGGCATTAAGATATGAGTTCTCTCAAAATTAAACTTTAAAAAGGGTGGATCTCCAGTCAAAATTACATGCTAATTCTAAAATTCATATGGAAATACAAAGGACTAGGATAACAACTTTGAAAAAGAGTTAAGTTATGGAGATAAGACTAGTCTATTTCAAAATGTATTACAATGTTACAGCAATCGTGAAAGTATAATGTTAGTCTGAAGATTAATAAACAAATAGATTGGTAGAACAGAAGAGACAATCTAGTCATAAATCCACAATATATGGACAACTATGGACAGTCTCAGAAATCCTATACACGGTCGCTATGAGTCAGAACTGACTCCATGGCACACACCACTACCACAGCATGACCATAGGTGAGCCCCTGTATGGCACTATATGATAAATACTGGACTGCTAACCACAGTTTAAACACATCACTTTCTCTTGTAATCCCTATACAGAGTTGCCATGAGTCATAACCAACTAGATGGCACAAAAACAACAACAACAGCAGCATGACCAAAGACGTACCAAAGCAGTTCAATGGGAAAAGTATAGTCTCAACAAATGGTGCTGGAAAATTGCCTATTCATACCTCTGACAATACTAAAAACAAAAGCAACTGAATAGACCTTAAATGTAAAACATAAAACTAAATAAACCTTATAGTTAAAAAAATCTTCATGACTTTGGGTTAGGCAGTGTGTTTCTCTCAAATGATGACCAAAACACACACCATAAAATAATTAGTTAATTGAACTTCATCAACATTTAAAAATCTCTTAAAAACATTGTTAGAGGCTAAAAAGACAAGTAAATTATTGGTAGGAAATATTTGCAAACCTGATTAAAGACATATACATTATTTGCAGATAAATCTGTTATAATCTAAAACTCAAAACAAGTTTTTAAATGGGCAAAAAAAATTGAATTGACTTTAATCTGAATATATACAAATATTAGGTGAGCAAGTGAAAAGATACTTAGCAATGTTCATCATTAGCAAGTCCATTGTCAGCAAAGCAATTCTGGGTCATGTTGTTAAGTGCTTTATAGTCAGTTCAACTTGTAGCAACTCTGTAAAGGGTTTCTAAGGAGTAGTTGTTGGGTTTGAATCACCAACCTTGCAGTTAGCAGCCTAACCTACCAGTGCCACCAAATAATTGGTTTAAATTTAAAAGACTGATTATGCCAAAGTTTTATGACGATTTGGAGCAACTGGAACTCTCATACTCTTGCTGGAGATGAAAATTGGTACAAACACTTGAAAAACATTTTGGCACCTTCCATATGATCCAGTTCTAAATATTTACCCAAGAGGAAAGAAAGCATATGTTCATAAAAATATTTTACAGTGTTCTGCAAGGTCAGTGGCTTAAACACACTAGCTGGTCCTTGGAAACTCTGTACAGGTGTGTATGAGTTGGAAACTACTCGACGGCACTTACCAACACACACAAACACACACATACGGAAAGACATCTCTCTTGCTGGTGGGAATGCAAACTGGTATAATCTTTTATAGCAAAATTTGTGTATAATCTAGCAAAACTATATATGCATCTGTTATTTAATTTAGCAATTCCAAAGAATTATGAACAATGTTGAAGCATTGTTTATAATTAAATGTATGAAAAATGGCCATGAAAGAGTGATTGGATAATCTGTATACCAACAGAATAGAGTTATATGCATCTGTATAAAAGAATATGGAAGATGTTCATTAACTGTTATGAAAGTAATATGTATGGTATGCTAATTTTGTTTAAGAAAGAAGAGAAAATAGACATGTATCTGTTCTTTTTGGCAAAGGGACATATAGAAAGGACAAATAAGAAATTAATGAGATTGGTTACTTTCACAAGAAAGGAGGGAATAGGAATAGGCTAAGAAAAATGTATAGGTATGGCATTTCTCTAAGCATAACCTTTTTGTGTAATTTTGACCTTTTCATTGTCATGTAGTGTTGAGTCAGTCAGACTAATAGTGGCCCTGTATTGCATTTCTAAGGCTATAAATCTCTATAGGGGCAGAAAGCCTCAAATTTCTCCCAAGGAGCAATGGCAGTAATGATGGCCTTAAACATAAAATTATGAGGATAGCACAAGACTAGTGCTTTATTCTGTTGTGCAGAGGGTCACTGTGAAAAGGGACAGACTCAGTTGCACCTAAAAACAAGTAACTGATTAAAATAAGACTCCAGCAAGATGGTGGAGTAGGCATATGCAGTACTACATGGAGCCTTTACAACAAAGATGCATGAGACCAAATAAAACAGATACTAATGAAAATTCTGACAGTCTGTAATTAAGAAAAAAGGTTAGAGAGGTAGATGGAGTGCTTGCTGGGAGGAGAGGACTAGCAGGGATGGTGAGAGAGGGAGAATGGTGAATGGCTTGACCACACCAGCTCCATCATCTGTGAGCAGCTTTGATATCAGAGGGAGGCGTGGCATTTTTGCAGCACCAGAAAGAGTGTCATTTCTTGTTGCCCCACATTCCCCTTGTGACAAGAAGTGTGGCCTCCCCACCCACACCTACTCCCAGTGTAGACCCTGTTCTCTGGGAGTTCAGAGCCACATGGTTGGTTGGGAGCCATGCCAGCGTGAGGTGGGGGCTAGCTGTGCCATTTTGGTGCCTATATTCAGATGGGCTCAATTCCAGACCTATAAAACCTACAGACCCACCAGATCAGCATTTAGCCAGTCACCCTGCCACCAGTTTCCTTGTGGTCCTAAAAGACACTGAAACCAGCTCCATCAAGGGCCCCCACAAAGTATTTCTGGATCAAATGCCCTTAATATAGATTAACACCAAATCCAGTAGGAACTGCATCTAGGGCCAGGAACTCTGCTGTCACATCCCTTCCACAACTACCTGTGAACTCCTTGAATTGCAGGAGCCCTCCAGAGATTGCTCCCCTCTGGCTCCAACAAATGCACTATTTGTTTTTACAAATACAAGAGCCTCAAAATGCCCCAGAGACAACAGGCAATTTTAGCTCACACAAAGAAACAAGAGACATTGGCTAAAACAAATGATGAAGATACAAAACCAGAAGACATTTCTGAGGAAGAAAACATAATAGAGCTAACTGAAAAAGAAATCAGAAGAATGCTAATTGGGTACCTTCAAAGGTTCAATTGAAATATTGAGACAAGCTAGACAAATACAATAAAAACTTTAGAATAATTCAGGAAAACACTACAAGAACAAACCAACAAAATAAATGCAAAGTTTGAAACAATACAAAACCTGCAATTAGAAATCCAGAAGATTGATACTGAGCTCTCAGAAATGGATGATACATTGGAAGGCCAAAGGAGTAGATGTAAAGCAATGGAGACCTGAATTAGTGAGCTTGAAGATAAATCTTTCAATACTAGTATGCTAAAACAATCAGAAAAGGAGTGAAAAATCCAAGAAAACCTAAGAGTTATGTGGAACACCATGAAGAGAAGCGACTAACAGGTGATTGGAATTCCTGAGCAGGAAGAGACAAGCACAGAGAAAACAAAGAGTTGTTGGAAGAAAACTCTCCTAATATCATGAAAGATAAGAAGATAAGAATACAAGTAGCTAAATGAACCCCAACAGGATAGATCCCAAAAGAAAATTGCCAAGACATACCATAACCAAACTCTAAAAATCAAAGAGAAGAAAAGAATCCTGAAAACAGCTTGGGAAAAACAAGAGGTTAAAGAAAAAGATTGCCAACAAGTCATATACCCAGCAAAACTGTCCCTCAAATATGATGGCAAAATAAAGACACTTCCTGATAAACAGAAATTAAAGGAATTTGTAACGACCAGACCAAGTTTTCAAAAATGCTAAAGGGTGTTCTTTGGACTGAGAACCAAAAACAGCAGACAATAACCTGAGAATACTATTCATACCAACACCACCTAGAACACAATCCAGGTATAGAATTATTTAAAGTACAAGTATTTAAACCTACAAGACTGAAGAGAGGGAACCAGAAATATCAATGTGTAATGAAGTCAACTACAAAGCAAAAAGAAGGAATAGTGTAGATACAGAACTTCCAAATGGCAAGGAAGTCAAACAGACTTCAGGATAAAACAATGTTTTAAGCAGGGAGAAAATTAATAAATTACAGGGTAAACCTCAAAGAAAAAGAATACACCTGCATATTAAAAAAAATTTTAAAAAAAAGGGAAATCGGAAAGATTTAGTAAACATTAGCACAACAGAAATTAAAATCAAAAGAAAACTCACAAACAATGAATTTAGCATGGAAAATTACGTGGAACAAAGAATCCAGGAGCACAACAAAAGAAAAAAAGTGGAGAGGGGAAACCCCATAAAAACAATAACAACCAATTCAGACTTAATTATAATTACACTAAAGTTAATGGTTAAATGTACCACTCAAGAGACATGAGTAGAATGGATATTTTTTTTTAAATGGAGTCTTCAATATACTGTCTACAAGAGACATGTCAAAATGATGGAGACAACCTGAATGCCCATCAACAGAAGAATGGTTAAACAAACTGATACATACACACAATTGAATACCACCAACTTTGAAGAAGAATGATCAATCTGTGAAAACAACTCACAACATGGTTTTAACCTGGAGGACATTATGCTGAGTGAAATTAGTCACAAAAGGACAAACATTGTATGTGATGAATGTTGTGTAAAGTTCAAAAAAGAACAGTTTTCTTGCTGAAAGAAGCAATTTATGATGGTTCCAGGGGTAAGGGAGCAGGATTAATTACTCATGGGCTAGAGGTTAAACACATGTTAACATGGGTGACAGACAGGCAATATGCAAGATGGAGTAATGTTAGCAGAGGAAAGATGAAGGTCGCGAGAAACAGGAATGCATTAAAGTGAATAGAGATAGATGCTGTTAACTTAATACAAAGAAACAGGAATGCATTAAAATGAATAGAGATAGATGCTGTTAACTTAATACATGGACGGGGTGGCAACTATGTAAACTTTCACTCAATTCACAATAACAAGTTAAAAAAAAAAATACTGCCCTAAAGTGGAAAAAAAATAGGCATATTATATATATAAAGAATAAAGTTAGAACTTAGTATATGAACAAATACATGGGTAGAGGGGAAAGCTTTATCTCATTAGAATATCAACTAAAAGGTAGAAGAAATGATGGAATTAGAAAATCTCTCTTGACAACTTGTTGTTGTTGTTGTTAAGTGCCGTTGAGTCGGTTTCGACCCATAGCGACCCTGTACAGGGTTTCCGAGGGTGTAAATCTTTACGGGAGTAGAAAGCCTGATCTTTCTCCCATGAAGCAGCTGGTAGTTTCGAACCACTGACCTTAAGGTTCGCAGCCCGATTCGTAGGATTTGGTAAGAACTATCAGTGTATGATAAAACTGTTGAGTGAAAATTTGATGCGAAACAAGGCACTTACAGTCTCAGCATTTCTCCCCCAAGATACTTCAGTTTAAAACTGAAAGATAGTAACATTACAGTGAAGAAACCTGGAAGACAAAAACAAGTGATCAAAATTGAATTCACCAATAATAGGACAAATAGATTCATATGCTTCCTGATATAATGGACTAAGAAGATCACATCAGTTTGTAATATTCCTGCCAAAAATGTATAACCTGAACCTAAGAGAAAGTATTAAATAACCCCAGGTTGGAGGCATGTTTTATGAAATACTCTTTGAAAATGTGAAGATCATGAAAGACAAAGACAGAAACTGTTCCAAATTGTTCTAAATTGATAGACACTGTGGTTTGTAAGCAGCTGTGATTCTGGAAGCTATGCCACGGGTATTTTAAAGACCAGCAAGGTCACCCATGGTGGACAGGTTTCAGATGAGCTTCCAGACAAAGACAGACTAGGAAGAAGTGACAAACTATATCCAAATATTTAGTCACTGAAAACCTTACTAACGCTGTCAGATATAGTGCCGGAAAATGAGCCCCTCAGGTTGGAAGGCACTCAAAATGCAACTGGGGAAGAGCTGCCTCTCAAAGTAGAGTTGACCGTATTGACACTAATGGAGTAAATAAAGCCCGTGGGAGAAAAGCCCGCGGGACCTTCATTTGCTGATGGAGTACAACTCAAAATGAAGAGAAACAGCTGTAAACATCCATTAATAATCAAAACATAGGATGTACAAAGTATGAATCATGGAAAATTGGAAATTGTCAAAATGAAATAGAATGCATAAACATCGATATCTTAGGCATTAGTGAGCTGAAATGAACTGGTATTGGCCATTTTGAATCGGACAACCATATGGTTTACTATGCCGGAAATGACGAAGAGGAATGGTGCTGCATTCATTGTCAAAAAGAACATATCCAGATCAGTAATGAGGTACAACACTGTCTGTGATAGGATAATGTCCATGCATCTACAGGGAAGCCCGTTAATACCACTATTATTCAAATTTAGGCACCAACTAAAGCCAGTGAGAATGAAACAGAAGAGTTCTACCAACTTCTTCAATCTGAAATCGATCTCACATGCAATCCAGATGTATTGATCACTACTGGTGATTGGAATGTAAAGGTTGGGAACAAAGTGAAGGATCAGTAGTTGGAAAATATGGCGTTGGTGATAGAAATTATGCTGGAGTTCACATGATAGAATTCTGCAAAATCATTGATTTCTTCATTTCAGATACCTTTAGACAGACTAAGAGACGATTATACACATGGACCTCACAAGACGATATACACAGAAATCAAATTGAGTACATGTGGAAAGATAGGATGGAAAAGCTCCATATCATCAGTGAAAACAAGGCCAGGGGCAGACTGTGGAACAGACCATCAATTACTCATTTGCAAATTCAAATTGAAGCTGAAGAAAATGAAAACAAGTCCACAAGAGCCAAAATATGACATTGAATGTATCCTATCTAAATTTAGAGATCATCTGAAAAACAGATTAGATACATTAAACACTAAAGACTGAAGACCAGAAAAGTTGTGGGATGACGTCAAGAACATAACAGGAAGAAAACAAAAAGCCATTAAGAAGACATGAAAGAAAGAAAAGATCAAAATGGATGTCAGAAGAGACACTGAAACTTGCTCTCCAGCATAGAGATGCTAAAGCAAATGGAAGAAAGGAGATACAAGAGCTTAACAGAAAATTTCAAAGGTCATCTCGAGAAGACAAATTTACATATTACAACAAAATGTGCAAAGATCTGGAGTCAGAAAATCAAAAGGAAGAACATGCTCAGCAATTCTCAAGCTGGTGGAACTGAAGAAAAAATTCAATCCTCAACTTTTGTTATTGAAGGATTCTCTGGACAAATTATTAAATGATGCAGAAAGCATCAAAATAAGTTGGAAGGAATACACAGAGTCACTGTACCTAAAGGAAATGGTTGATGTTCAACCGTTTCAAGAGGTAACATATGATCAAGAGCCAGTGATCCTGAAGGAAGAAGTCCAAGGTGCATTGAAGGAATTGGCAAAGAACAAGGCACCAGGAATTGATGGAATAAAAATAGAAATCTTTCAAGAAAGTGAGTCAGCACTGGAGACATCACTCATCTATGCCAAGAAATGTGGAAGACAACTATATGGCCAACTGATTGGAAGAGATCTGTATTTTTGCCCATTCCAAAGAGAGGTAACCCAACGGAATGCAGAAATCATCAGACAATATCTTGGATATCCCATATGAGTAAAGTTTTACTAAAGGAGCTCTGGTAGCTTAGTGGTTACGAATCGGGCTGCGAACTTCAGGGTCAGCAGTTTGAAACTGCCAGCTGTTCTGTGTGAGAAAGATGAGGCTTTCAGTTCCCGTAAAGATTTACAGCCTCAGAAACCCTGTACAGGGTCCCTATGAGTCAGAACTGACTCCACGGCACATAACAACAACAAAGGTAAAATCAGCTGCAACCTTACATTGATAGAGACCTTCCAGAGGTTCAAGCTGGATTTGGTAGGACGTGGAACAAGATATACCATTGCTGATGTCCAATGGATCTTGGCTGAAAGAAGAGAATACCAGAAAGATGTTTACTTGTGCTTTATTGATTACACAAAGGCTTTTGATTTTGTGGATCATGACAGGCTGTGGACAACATTAAGAAGTATGAGTATTCTGGAACACTTAATTGTGCTCATGAGATATCTGTACATGGACCAAAAGGCAGTGTTCGAACAGAACATGAGAACACTGAATGGTTTAAAATGAAGAGAGGTGTGCGACAGGGTTGTATTCTTTCACTATACTTATTCAACCTGTATGCTGAGCAAATAATCCAAGAAGCTGGGTTATATGAAGATCCCCAGCAATATGGCAATATGGCAACAATTGTAAGATTGGCCCAGGACTGCAGTGTTTCGTTTTGTTTTGCATAGGGTCACTATGAGTCGGTAGTGACTCAGTGGCACATAACAAAGAAATACGGGGATAAAGCACTGGACTGAAATACCAGTTTGAACCACAAGGCCAGCAGTTCAAAGTCACCAGCCGCTCCTTGTAAACCCTATACAGGGTCGCTATGAGTCGCAACCGACTCAACAGCAGTAAACACTTCTGGTGTGGCACTGTGGGATCAGCATTGAATGACTGCGCACTAGAAGGTCAGCAGTTCAAACCCACCAGCTGTTCCTCAGAAGCCCTATACAGGATCATTGTGAGTCAGAACTAACTTTACAATCCTATGGCAACCTTGTATAGGATTTCCTGGTGTGGTTGGATTCAAACCGACTTTGCAGTCCAGGACATTAACCCACAGTGCTACGCGACGACTCCAAATAAAAGTTAGCAATGTTGTTGTTGTTGTTGTTGTTGTTGTTGTTAGGTGCCAACTTATAGTGAACCTGTGTAGAGCAGAACAAAACACAGCCCAATCCTGGGCCAACCTCACTATTGTTGCCACGCTTGAGTCCATTGATGCTGCCACTTTGCCAATCCATCTCGTTGGGGGTCTTCCTCTTTTTCTCTGACCCTCTACACTACCAAACATGATATTCTTCTCCAGTGACTGATCCTGCCTGACAATATGTCCGAAGTATGAGAGACAAAGTTTGGCCATCCTGGCCTCCAAGGAGCACTCCGGCTGCACTTCTTCCAACATGGATATGTTTGTTCTTTGGGTAGCGCATGGCACTTTCAATATTCTCCAACACCATAACTCAAATGCGTAAATTCTTTTACGGTCTTCCTTATTTACTGTCCATCTTTCACATGCATATGAGGTTATTGAAAATACCATGGCTTGGGTCAGGTGCACCTTAGTCCTTAGGCTGACATCTTTGCTCTCCAACACTTTAAAAAGGTCTTGTGCAGCAGATTTGTCTAATGCAGTACATCGTTTGATTTCTTGACTGCTGCTTCCATTGAGTGTTGATAGTTGATCCAGAAGAATGAAATCCTTGACAACTTCAGTCTTTTCTCCGGTGATAAGAATGTTGTTTATTGGTACAGTGGTGAGGATATTTGTTTTCTTTACATTGAGATGTAATCCATACCGAAGGCTGTGCTCTTTGATCTTCATCAGTAAATGTTTTTTTTTTAAGTCCTCTTCACTTTTCAGCAATCAAGGTTGTATCATCTGCATATTGCAGGTTGTTAATGAGTCTTGCTCCAATCCTGATGCTATGTTGTTCTTCATATAACCCAGCTTTTCGGACTATTTGCTCTGTATACAGATTGAATAAGTATGGTAAAAGAGTACAACCCTGTCACACACCTTTCTTAATTTGAAACCATTCAGTGTTCCCATGTTCTGTTCAAACAACCAGGGTCCATGTACAGATTTCTCATGAGGACAATTAAGTGTTCCAGAATACTCATGCTTCACAATGTTGTCCATAGCCTGCCATGATCCACACAATCAAAAGCCTTTGAGTAGTCTAAGGCACACGTAAACATCTTTTTGATATTCTCTGCATTCAGCCAAGATCCATCGGACATCAGCAATGGTATCCCTCATTCCACGGCCTCTTCTGAATCTGACTTGAACCTCTGGAAGTTCTCTGTCAATGTATGATTGATTGTAGCCATTTCTGTATTACCTTTAGTAAAACTTTGTTTTCATGGGATATCAAAGAGATTGTCCGATTTCTGCATTCCATTGGGTCACCTCTCTTTGGAATGGGCACAAATACGGATCTCTTCGAATCAGTCATCCAGATAGCTGTCTTCCAAATTTCTTGGAAGAGATGAGTGAGTGCCTCCTGTGCCGCCTCACTTTCTTGAAAGATTTTAATTTTTATTCCATCAATTCCTGGTGTCTTGTTCTTTGCCAATTCCTTCAATGCACCTTGGATTTCCTCCAGTTTCATTGGTCCTTGATCATATGTATGCTACCTCTTGAAATGGTTGAACATTAACCATTTCCTTTAGGTACAGTGACTCTGTTTATTCCTTCCATCTTCTTTTGATGCTTTCTGCATCATTCAATAATTTGCCCAGATAATCTTTCAATGATGAAAGTCGAGGCTTGAATTTTTTTCTTAAGTTCTCCCAACCTGAGAAATGCTGAAGGTGTTCTTCTTTTTTGGTTTTCTGATTCCAGATCTTTGCACATTTGTTGTAATATTTGGCTTTATCTTCTTGAGACGATCTTTGAAATTTTCTGTTAAGCTCTTGTACCTCCTTTCTTCCATTTGCTTTAGCATCTCTATGATGGAGAGCAAGTTTCAGTATCTCTGCTGACATCCATTTTGACCTTTTCCTTTCTTGTCTTCTCAATGACTTGTTGCTTTCTTCATGTTCTTGATGTCATCCCACAACTTTTCTGGTCTTTGGTCTTTAGTGTTTAATGCATCAAATCTGTTCTTCAGATGGTCTCTAAATTCATGTGGGATATATTCAAGGTCATATTTTGGCTCTTGTGGACTTAATTTCATTTTCTTCAGCTTCAGTTTGAATTTGCATATGAGCAATTGATGGTCTGTTCCACAGTCAGCCCCTGACCTTGTTTTGACTGATGACATGGAGCTTTTCCATTGTCTCTTTCTGCGGATGTAGTCAATTTGATTTCTATGTATTCTGTCTGGTGAGGTCTATGTGTATAGTCTCTTATGCTATCTAAAGAAGGTATTTGAAATGAACAAATCATTGATTTTGCAGACTTCTATCTTGCATTCTCCAGCATCATTTCTATCACCAAGGCCATATTTTCCAACTACTGATCTTTCCTCTTTGCTCCCAACCTTTGCATTCCAATCACCAGTAATGATCAATACATCTTGATTGCATGTATGATCAATTTCAGATTGAAGAATTTGGTAGAATTTTTATGTTTCATCCTCACTGACATTAGTGGTAGGTGCCTAAATTTGAATAATAGTGGTATTAACTGGACTTCCCTGTAGGCGCATGAATATTATCCTATTACAGACAGTGTCATACCTCATGATTGATCTGGGTATGTTCTTTTGGACAGTGAATGCAACACCATTCCTCTTCAATTTGTCATTCCCAGCATAGTAAACCATATGGTTGTCTGATTCAAAATGGCCAATACCAGTTCATTTCAGCTCACTAATGCCTAAGATATCAATGTTTATGCATTCCATTTCATTTTTGTCAACTTCGAGTTTTCCCAGATTCATACCTCGTACATTCCAGGTTACGATTTTCAATGGATGTGTACAGCTGTTCCTCTTCATTTTGAGTTGTATTCTATCAGCAAATGACCATGATGACGCTAATGGAGCAATTCTGTGATGATGCGAATGGAGCAATGCTGTATTTATTTGTTACCAAAATCTATTTTAAGAGATTACCGGCCTGTAAAATCTTGTCATAATGAAAATGTGTTTCATTCCTTTTTACGTACAACATTTGTTTAAGAATGATAAATTCATTATTCAGAATCATTATTCATTAATTTCATCTCATTTCCCCTCCTAATATCAGCCAACAGAAATGTGCACTTAAGGGAACAGGAATCCATACATGACGTAATACAGATTTTGTATCTATAAGAAATGTACCTTTGATAAAATTGAAAAGACTTGGTTTACATGTCTTTGTTCTTTCTTCTTTTTGTTTTAGGGCAAACACTGTATCCTTGATGTGTCTGGAAATGCCATAAAGAGATTGCAGATTGCACAGCTCTACCCAATCTCCATTTTTATTAAGCCCAAATCTGTGGAAAATATCATGTAAGTATAAATGGCTTAAGGCGTCAGCTCTAAGCACAAATCCAGTCTCTGTCACATACTAGTTTGGGTAATTTATTTACCCTCCCAGCGTCGCAGTTTCTTTATAAAACAGAATTTTAAATAAACTATCATCATATTATTTTAAAGTAGCCATCATTATTAATAGCATTAAATTACACAGTTACATGTATTTGAACTTGAAGTATAGCCCACATATGACTAGTGGCTACTGAACTGGACATTCCAGCCCTCCCATTGATACTGAGAGACTAGAAGAATGTCTAAAGGGACTTCAAAAGTTCATGGGAAATGAAATTAAAAGATAAAAAGTATCAACTTTGTTTCTCAGCATAAGTTCCATCAAGTTCGATATACTTTTTTAAGAAATGGTATCAGCAACATAATCCATCCCTAAAGAACTGAAGGTCCTGGGAATTTAACCATGTCATTACAGTCTTTTTTACATTATTAATGGGGGTAGGGGGTAGGGTGTCCTTTAAAGAGTTTTTAAGATTAAGAAGCAAAAAGGAAGTCAGGAGGAATCAAATCAAGACTGTAAGGTAGATGCCTAATGATTGCACATTGAAATTCTTGCAAAATTGCCCTGTTTGATTAGAGGAATGAGCAATATCATGGTGAAGTACTCTAGTGCAGCTTTCCCTGGGCATTTTTATGCTAAAACTTTTGCTACCTTTTTCAAAACACTCTCATGACAAGCAGTGTTACTGTTCTTTGGCCCTCCAGAAAGTCAACAAGAAATATGTTTTTAACATCCAAAAAACTGTTGCCATGGCCTTTTATTTTGACTGTGCTGATAATACCTCTTGTTACAATTCTCCCAAGAAATGCTTGCAGGATTTTGATCCCACTTATTTAAATTTTTCATTAAAAGCTCTGTTCTTGTCTGTAGCTGCTCTGGGTACAATAGTTTGGGCACTCACCATACAGAAAGTTTGTGTTAACTGTAATCTTTCTGTCAGAAATCATGTTTATGTGTTCTGCTGTTAATCTCCAGTTCTCTTCAGTTAGGACAACTAAAAGATGACCTTTTTTCATGATAATTGATGTAGGTAGTCTATTGGTGCAGACTTCATCTTCAACATCATCTTTTCCCTTCTTAAACAAGTTTGCCTATTAGTAAACTGATTTCTTTGGTGCATTGTCTCCATAAAATTTTCACAAAGCATCAGTAATTTCAATGTTTTTCCGCCTAAGTTTACCATAAATTTAATATTTGTTCTTGCTTGAATTTTAGCTGAATTCATGTTGTTGTGATAGGAACTCTTCAAACTGGTATCTTTCTTAGTGCCTCAAATATCCTGTTCAGAAATGTTATAACTAGTTAGTAAGTTTATTTTGGTAAAGTATTTTTAAGCCCATGCATATTTTTTTCATAATATTTATTTTCCATGAATTTCTGGAAGGCCCCTAGTCATCTTCAAGAGACATTTCATCAGAATAAAAAGTTCATCAAGTAGATATAATATTTATACATTTGTATGCAAATTTGGCAAAGAACAAAGCACCAGGAATTGATGGAATAAAAATTGAAGTCTTTCAAGAAAGTGAGGCAGCACTGGAGGAGACACTCACTCATCTCTGCCAAAAAATTTGGAAGACAACTGTCTGGCCGACTGATTGGAAGAGATGTGTATTTGTGTCCATTCCAAAGAGAGGTGACCCAATGGAATGCGGAAATCATTGGACAATTTCTTTGATATCCTTTGCGAGTAAAGTTTTACTAAAGGTAGTACAGAAACAGCTACAAGCATACATTGACAGAGAACTTCCAGAGGTTCAAGTCGGATTCAGAAAAGGCCGTGGAACAAGGGATATCATTGCTGATGTGTGATGGATCTTGGCTGAAAGCAGAGAATATCAGAAAGATGTTTACGTGTGCTTTATTGACTGTGCAAAGGCTTTTGATTGTGTGGATCATAACAAGCTATGAACAATGCAATGTATGAGTATTCTGGAACACTTAATTGTGCTCATGAGAAATCTGTACATGGACCAAGAGGCATTTGTTCAAACAGAACATGGGAACACTGAATGGTTTAAAATTAAGAAAGGTGTGCAATAGGTTGCATTCTTTCACCATACGTATTCAACCTGTATGCTGAGCAAATAATCCCAGAAGTTGGGTCATATAAAGAAAAACATGGCATCAGTGTTGGAGGAAGACTCATTAATAACCTGCGATATGCAGATGATACAACCTTGCTTGCTGAAAGTGAAGAGGACTTAAAATATTTACTGATGAAGATCAAAGAGCACAGCCTTTGGTATGGATTACATCTCAATGTCAAGAAAACAAAAATCCTCACCACTGGACCAATAAGCAACATTTTTATCAATAGAGAAAAGATTGAAGTTGTCAAGGACTTCATTCTTCTTGGATCAAGTATCAACACTCATGGAAGCAGCAGTCAAGAAATCAAATGATGTATTGCATTTAGCAAATCTGCTGCACAAGACATTTTTAAAGTGTTGAAGATCAAAGACGTCAGCTTGAAGACTAAGGTGTGCCTGACCCAGTCCATGGTATTTTCAATAACCTCATATGCATACGAAAGCTGGACAGTGAATAAGGAAGACCGTAGATGATTTTATGCATTTGAGTTATGTTGTTGGAGGAGAATACTGAAAGTGCCATTGGCTGCCAAAAGAACAAATAGATCTGCGTTGGAAGAGGTGCAGCCAGAGTGCTCCTTGGTAGCCAGGATGTCCAAACTTCGTCTCTCATACTTCGGCTTATTGTCAGGAGGGACCAGTCGCTGGAGAAGATTATCATTTTTGGTAGAGTGGAGGGTCAGAGAAAAAGAGGAAGTCCCCCAGTGAGATTGATTGGTAAAGTGGCAGCATCGATGGACTGAAGCATGGCAACAATGGTGAGGTTGGCCCAGGATTGTGCAGTGTTTCGTTCTGTTGTTCATAAGGTTACTATGAGTTGGTACTGACTCGATGGCACCTAACAACAACAACAGTTACACTTAAGATATATCTGGAAGTATAGTGCTGTCTCTGATATATAAGAAAGACTAGTTAATACCACTATTGCTCAAATTTACACATCAACTCTTAAAGACAGTGATGATGAAATTGAAGAATTCTACCAATTTCTACCAGTTTCTTCAATTTGATCAAACATCCAGTCAAGATGTGTTGCTAATTACTGATGATTAGAATGCAAAAGTTGGAAATAAAGAATCAATAATTGGAAAATACAACCCTGCTATTTGAAACTATGCTGATAATGACATGATAGAATTTTGCCAGACCAATGACTTATTCATACTTGTTTTAAACAGTATAAAAGATGTATGTATACAGTGACTTCACCAGATGGAATACACAGAAATCAAACACTACACTGCGGGAAGAGATGGTAGAAAAGCTCAGTATCATCAGTCAAAACAAGACCAGGGCAGATTGTGGAACAGACAATCTGTTGCTTCTATGTAAGTTCAAGCTGAAGCTGAAGAAAATTAGAAGTCCACGAGAGCCAAATAGTACCCTGAACGTATCTCATGTGAATTTAATTATCAGTTTAAGAACCGATATGCTGCATTAAGTTCTAATAACCAAAGACAAGAAGAGCTGTAGGTTGATATATAGAACATCATACAGGAATAAAACAATAGATCTTTTAGAAGACAAGAAAGACGGAAAAGACCAAAATGGATGTCAGAAGAGATCTTAAAACTTGGCTTTTGACACCCTCTACTGTACTAGTGATGAAGGACTTACAGAGGTCTCCCCAGAAACCGTCACTCTGCATCTACCTTCTTTTGCTGCAGTCTCCCTGGGTACAGAAGAACCTGCCGGAGGTGCCAAGAAAAATATTGACCTCCTGCTAAAGGCTGTGGGAGACACCATTATTATGAAAACAAAGAAGTGTGCTGTAGAGAGAACCTGAACCATCCAAGGACTCACTGACTTCATCAAAAAGGTCCTTAAACTTGTAGCCTTGAAATTGTTGTTTATTTAAGTGAACCAGTTCTTTGCTCCTTCCCCAGACCAGGAAGTTGGAACTCTCTGTGAGTGCTTTGGCAGTGATGGTAAACTGGTCCTTGTTGCTGTTGTTAAGTGCCGTCGAGTCGATTCTGACCCATAGTGACCCTGTATTGGGTTTCTGAGGAGCCACTGGTGAGCTTGAACTGCTGACCTTGCAGTTCATACGGCTTTGCAGTCTGGCGCATTAACCCACAGTGCCACACCAGGACTCAAAGGGTCAGATAAAACTCGCTTGGGCCTCAAACCCCTGATTGGGCTGGTGTTCTTATCTTGTCAAGATTTATTCAAGTTCAAGAGTGTGACCCTACCCAGAGAGGCAGTGACGCCAGAGATGGAGACAGAGATGATGACGTGGACAGATGGAGCAGCTGGGGACGCTGGCTGTGCGCTGACCGGGGGCGGGAGGCTGTGTGGTGTATCCTTTGGTTATTTTGGTGAAGCGTGGAGTGGATTGTGATCATTGCAATGAAACGAAATATGATAGGATGAATGTAAAATGATGTTCTCCCAAGTAAACCCACATAATTCACAATAAAAACTTTAAAAAAAAAAGATTTATTCAAGTTCTTGTGAAGGGACCGCTAGAGCTAAAGCCAACATTACTGCAAATCCCAGGCTTGGGATGAACCACAAAGAAAAACAACTTAAAACATAAATTAATCTTCACAAAAGGAAAAGTTCTGAAAAGCTTTGGTGCTTATGGCAAGAGATTTTTTTTTTTAATGAGAATTTTACAATTTGTGATCCTTGTTATTTTATCATTATTATTATTATTAATAGTTTGGATGAAAGTTTACAGACCACAGTAGTTTTTCATTCAACAGTTTACATACATTTTCTTTAGTGACATTGTTTGCAGTACCCTCAATGTAGTAATAGCATTCTTTCATCGTCCTCCCTGGGTTCTTGTTACCATTTGGAACAAGAGAGAAACTCTTAACATCCTCACTTCTAAAGAGCATTCTGACTGTACTTCTCCCAAGATTCGTGTATTCTTCTGAAAGTCTGTGGTACTTTTAACATTCTTTGCCAACACCATATGTCAAATGCATTTCAGTTCTTCTAAGTTCTTCCTTAGTTACTCTGATTTTCATATGCATATGAAGTGATTGCAAATACCATGGTGCAGGTCAGGCCTGAGTTGAGTTGAGTTTAGCCCTCAAAATGATAACTTTGCTTTTGAATTCTGTTGCAGCAGATTTGTCTAATGCAGTATGGTGTTTTAATTTCTTGATTGCTGTTTCCATGAGCATTGATTGTAGATCCAAGCAAAAGGAAGGCTCTAGCAACTTCAGTCTTTTCTCTGTTTATCATGATGTTATTTATTGGTCCATTTGTGAAGATTTTTGTTTTCTTTACATTAAAGTACAATACATACTGAAGTCTTTGAATTTCATCAGTAATTATTTCAGGTCCTCTTCACTTTCAGCAAGGTTGTGTCATCTACATATCGCAGATTGTTGATGAGTCTTCTTCCAGTCCAGATATCACATTCTTCTTATAATCCAGTTTCTCAGATAATTTGCTCAGCATACAGATTGAATAAGTATGGTATAGGATACAACCCTGGAGCACACCTTTTCTGATTTTAAACCATTCCAAATCCCCATTTTCTGTTCAGATGACTGTCTCTTGGTATATGTACAGGTTCATCATGAGAACAATGAAGTGTTCTGGAATACCCATTCTTCCCAATGTTATCATAGTTAGTTATGTTTTACACAGTCGAATACCTTTGCATAGTCAATAAAGCACAAGTAAATTTCTTTCTGATACTCTCTTCCAGCCAAGATCCGTCAGACATCAGCAGTGTATCCCTAGTTCAGTGTCCTCTTCTGAATCCAGCTTGAATTTCTAGCAGCTCCCTGTCAGTGTACTGCTACAAATGCTTTTTAATTATCTTCAGAATTTTGCTTGCATATGATATTAATGATATTATTGTTCATTGATTTACTCATTTCATTGGGTCCCCTTTCTTTGGAGTGAGTGGACACAAATACGGATTTCTTTCAATAAGTTGACCAGGTAGCCATCTTCCAAATTTGGCTTAGACAAGTGAGTGCCTTCATCATTCTATTACTTTGTTGAAACATTTCAATTTGTATTCTATCAGTCCTGGAGCCTTTTCTTTCACCCATGCCTTCAACACAGCTTGAACTTTACCTTCACCATTGGTTCTTTATCCTATGGTACCTCTTGAAATGACTGAACCTCAATCACTTATTTTTGGTACAGTGATTGTGTATTCTTACATCTGTTTTGGATACTTTCTGCATCATTCAGTATTTTACCCATGAATCCTTCAATATTGCCTCCCAAGGCTTGAGCTTTTTCTTCATTTCGTTTGGCTTAAGAAATGCTGAGCTTGTTCTTCCTTTTGTTTTCTAACTAAGCCTATGTACATTTATTAAATTACTTACCTTCATCTTCTTAAGGTCCTCTTTGAAAATTTTTCAGCTGTTTTACTTCATCATTTCTTCTTGTCACTTTAGCTTCTCTACTTTTAAGAACAAGTTTCAGAGTCTCTTGTGATATCCATTTGTTCTTTTCTTTCTCTTTAATGACCTTTTACTTTCTTCATGTATGATGATCTTGATGTCATCTCACAACTCTTCTGGTCTTCAATCATTAGTGTCTAATGCACCAAATTCGTTCTTGAGATGGTCTCAAAATTCTTAATATACTAAAGGTCATATTTTGGCTCTCATGGACTTGGTGTCATTTTCTTCAGCTTCAACCTGAATTTGCATATAAGCAATTGATGGTCTGTTCCACAGTCAGCCTGTGGCTTTGTTTTGGATGATGTTATTGAGCTTTTCCACCATCTCTTCCCACAGATACAGTTATTTTGATTCCTGTATATTCCATCTGTTAAGGTTCACGTGTGTACTCACAGTTTGTGTTGTTGAAAAATGGTATTTGCATTGAATAAGTAGTTGTTCTGGCAAAATGCTATCATGTGATCTCCAGCATCATTTCTATCACCAAGACCGTATTTTCTAACTACTGATTCTTCCTGTTTGTTTCTAACTTTCACATTCTGATCATCAGTAATTATCATTCAATCTTGGTTGTATATTTGATCAATTTAAGACTGAAGAAGTTGGTAGAATTCTTCATACTGGATTTAGTGGTTGGTGCATAAATTTGAATAATAGTGGTATTAAATGGCCTTCTTTGTAGGCATATAGATAGTATCTTATCACGTAGACAGCATTGTATTTCAAGATGGATCTTGATATGCTCATTTTGACAATGAATGCAATACCATTCCTCTTTAGTTTGTCATTCCCAGCATACTAACCATATGATTTATGATTGTACGATTTGAAATGGCCAATACTAATCCACTTCAGCTCACTAATGTCTAAGATATCGATCTTTATGAGGTCTATTTCATTTTTTTACAACTTCCATTTTCCTAGAATTGTACTTAATACATTCCACATTCTGATTATTAATGGATGTGTGCAGCTATTTCTTGTCATTTTGAGTTGTTCCCCATCAGCAAATGAAGGTCCTGAAATCTTTGCTCCCTTCACATCATTAAAGACAACTCTTCTTTGAGGAGGCAGCTCTTCCTCGGTCTTACTTTTGAGTGTCTTCTAACCTGAGGGGCTCATCTTTCAGCACTATATCAGACAGTGTTCCACTACTGTTCATAAGGTTTTCAGTGACTAACCCATTCAGAAGTGTTCCTCCTCTCCTCCTTCCTTGTCTGTTGTAGTCTGGAAGATCCCTGAAACCTGTCCACCATGTATGCCCCTGCTGGTATTTGAAATACCAGTGGCATAGCTTCCAGAAACACAAAGGTCATAACGGTACAACAGACTAAAAAGACGAGTGGTGGATGTGAGCACTCAGACAGACCCCCAATATTCTTGACCTAGCTCTCTTCAATTGAGAGCTTTCTGGAAGAAAGGAGCCTCCAGCCTCTTAGCCATACTCACCTAATACCTAGCCTCTGCACCACAAAGCTGGTGGGAATGAGAAATAGTGGCAATCTGCCCCACTTGTGATTAGGAGCTATAAGGAGTGGGGGGGCCCTTGTCTTCTTGATGACATCACCTAGAATGGAGCTTCTATTCAGCCCAGCTGACAGGCAGTGGAGTGAGTGGGTTGTGGTTCAAGTGCCACAGTTTTCCTGTTCTTACCAAGAGTTAGTAGATGTTCTTGAGTAAATGTATTTTCTTTTGCTGTGTACCCTTAAGATGTTTCTGGAGACTTTTAAGTGGAACACCACTATAAGAGTTTTATACATTACCATTCTGGAAGTGGATCTCAAGAATACTTTTTATAACCTCCATTATAGCAATTCAGTCTCAGCCTAACTGCTATCATTGAACAGGCAGAGCTAGAGAAACTCTAAAATACCACTTAATATGAAACTTTGAGCTTTACACTAAGAAAGGGTTTGGGTAAAATATTTACCAGCCCTAATTATGCTTTGCTGAGACTATGGAGTCCTGATATGGTGTGGTTGGATAATCGCTGAACCACAAGGTCAGCAGTTCTAACCCACCAACCGCTCCTCAGAAACCCTATACAGGGTAGCTGTGAGTTAGGACTGAGTCGACTACACTGAACAACAATTATGCTTTTCTGAGACTATTGTTTGAATTATATTCTTTGAGGAAAACATTATGGTGTGTTGATACTTAATATTTACTTCTGTATTACTTCTGTATGTATGTCAGGTTATATTCTAATGTATATTTACTTGTGAGTCTCAGAAACTGTGAAAGTGAGTGCGATTATTGCCCATTTCATAAGTAAACTAAAGTTAAGTAATTTGTCTAGGGTCTCCAACAGCTAGTAACTAATGAAGTTAGAATTCAAGCATGTTTTATGTGTCTTCTGTCATCATCTTTTGATTATAATGTACTAATTGCCAATTTCTAAATTTATTTGAATAGGGAAATGAATAAGCGTCTTACAGAAGAACAAGCCAGAAAGACATTTGAGAGAGCCATGAAACTGGAACAAGAGTTTACTGAACATTTCACAGGTTGGCATCATGTGCAATGGTACCCTTTATGATAGGGTTTTGCTTTGAATCCACACACTAACTTACTGAAGTAGATTTTGGACTGTTTACCAGTCGTAACTAGAGGATCAGAGAAAGGGAGGTAGACCCCCAGCGAGGCTCAAGCAAGGCAACAATTGTGAGGTTGGCGCAGAACCAGGCAATGTTTCATTCTGTTATGCATAGGGTCACGATGAGTCAGTTCCGACTCGCTGGCACCTAACAATAACAATAACTAGTACTAGCATTTTTAGAATAAAATCGTAAGGTCCATAGTTTTGAATCATGTAGGAAATTTGTCTAGTCTAGGCAGTGATGATAGGGATTTTTTTTTAATTTTGTTGTTTTATAAGATATTGAATAAGACATATGTGACCAAAGAAAAAGTGGATTCAGACTTGATATCTTTTATGATACTATGAATTTTCCTTTATTCTTTTTACGTATTGACCCATTTAAAGCTTTATTTGTTTAAAAAGAAAAGCATATGCTGCAGTTCACAGTTTTCTATCATTTATTTTGCTCTCCAAGTTATTCCTTAAGTATCTTTAGACAGATTTTTGTTGCTATTGTTTGTTTGAAATAATAACAAACCTGTATTTGGAGTTCATGTTGAGTACCTGTAGGAGTCCTGGTGTGACGCTGTGCATTAACGCACTGGACTGCAAAGTCAGTTTGAGCTGCAAGGTTGGTGATCTGAACTCACCAGCTGCTCCACAGAAACCCTATACAGGGTTGCTATGGGTCAGAACCGACTCGACAGCACTTAGCCAACAAGGTGTCATGGAAGGAGCCCTGGTTGTACCGTGGTTAAGTGCTTAAATAACTAACCAAAATGTTGTGATTTGACCTCACCAGCCTCTCCACAAGAAAAAAATGAGGCAATCTGCTTCCATAAAAGTTTGCAACCCTGAAAATTTTATGGAACATGGATTTTGTGTTCTGCTCTGTCCTGTATAGGGGCCACTATGAGACAAAATTGATTCAACAACTATGAATTTAATGTCATGGTTATAAACTATATACTTTCTGTGTTCCTTTTTATTTTAACATTAATTTCAGACTGAAAAGTACAAAATTAATACAAAGAATTCTCATGTACTCTTGTTCCAGATTTCCCAAATATGAAATTTTATCACTGTTTATAATTTTTTTTTACACATAGTTGACCCTTTGCCTCTAAGTATTATAAAAAATAATGGAAAAAAAAAAAAAAGGCAGAGGGACATTCTCTTACATTATCATAACACAGTTGTTGAAATCTGGAAATTTAGCATTGTGACATTAATGAGGGTAAGACAAAAAGTATTGATCCTAGGGTTCTAGATCATACATGCACAGGTTTATTTTAAACATAGCATGTATAAACATGCCTCTGTGGTCAGTGGATGGCTACGCACAAGTTCTCTCAGTAATATACCTATCCTGGCCTCTTGTTAGAGAGTGACTTTCCAAAAATTACCAGATAAAACAGTGGCTTTCAAGGAGCTCTGCTGAACCAGTTAAATTCAAGACAAGTCAGTTCAGAAGTTTATGGTGGTCATGTTTTAGGATTCCCAAAGGGTCATCTTGATAGATTTTTCAGAGGATAAAGGATAGTCACAGGGAGGGCTGTTAGAAAGAAGTTTAAGAAAATGGAAAACTGCATTGGTGAGGAAAAGGCCAAGAATATTGAACCAAGGAATTTTTTTCCATCACATCACTACACCTAATCAATCTTTGAGGCAGTCCTATGAAAATTTCATTGAGAAACCTTACTCCATTCAGCCTACGGCTCTGATCAACACAATTTGACTCCCTCAAGGGTGCCGATACTGCCATTTTGATGTGTTATAAGTCAAAGAATGAAAAATTTCTAGGGAATGGGTTAGAGATGTGGAAAAACACTGCCTACAGAAAAATTTCTATGACTTTGTGGAGCCCTGATAGTGGCACTGTAGGATAAGCGTAGAACTATTAACCACATAGTTGGCAGTTCAAACACAACAGCCACTAGTTGGAAACCCTATACAGTGTTGCTATGAGTCAGAACTGATTTGACGTCACTTAATAGTAACAGAGACTTAGTAGCAATACCTTTTGATTTACCCTTATTATCTAACTACAGATTTTCTTCAGTTGCCAATTAAACCATTAATGTCTTCACAACAAAAGAAGGAGAAAAAAAAAAAAGGCTTTCTTACTTCAGCATCCAATCCAGGATCACTTGATGCATTAAGTTGCCATGTCTTTAGACTGCTTAAATCTGAGAAAATTCTTCAGAGTTTCTTTGTTATTCATAACCTTAGCATTGTTTAAACATAAAAGCCAGCTATTTCATAGAAAGCTCCTACCTCAATTTAAAATTTTCTATTTTAAATTAGATTTAGGTTATGCACTTTTGTCAGGAATGTCAAAGAAGTATGTTATGTCATCTTTGCATCATGCAAGGAGATCCATGATAATCAGTTTGTGCCATCCCTGGAGATGTTAATTTTGATACTTGGTTAAAGGTGATCAGCTTTATGCTTTACCAGTTCTCTCCTAAGGAGAATTCTATTTTACTAACCATCCCATTAATGAATTCACAAAATAAGCAGTATTCCTGAGTAACTCCTCCTAAAATAAGCTATTGTATGCAATTGACAGTTTTAACATGAAATACAATGAGATTCTATTCTGTCCTGTTGGAGCATATTTAAGATGCCAAACTGGTAAACCCAAATGTTTTGTTAAATTAACTGTTTTCAGGAACATAAAGCATATCTCTGAATGTAGCTCAGAATGGGAACTCTCAGAATCGATATTATTAAATAGCATGTCATTTATAATTTTAATTACTCATTTTTAGCTTACATACCTTGTAAGCCTCCTAACACATCCATCATTTTATATACCATGCATCATTACAGTCCCCAAGTGGATAGTTTTCTTTGAAGTCTCCATTTGATATTCTGTGCTAGGTTTGTTTTGGTTTGGTTTTTTTTTAATGTTTTATTGTGAATTATATGATAGTTTACTTGGGAGAACATTAGTTTTACATTATGCATGGAAATCTACATCTGTAATGTTAAGAAATGGAATGCATAAACATCGGTATCTTAGGCATTAGTGAGTTGAAATGAACTGCTATTGGCCGTTTTGAATCTGACAACCACATGGTTTACTATGCCAGGAATAACAAATTGAAGAGAAATGGTGGTGCATTCATCATCAAAAGGAACATATCCAGATCAGTCATGAGGTGGTACAGTGCTGTCTGTGATAGGATAATATCCATGCGCCTACAGGGAAGTCCAGTTAATACCACTATTATTCAGATTTACGCACCAACCACTGAAGCCAGTGAGGATGAAATAGAAGAATTCTACCAACTTCTTCAGTCTGAAGTTGATCATTACTGGTGTATTGGAATGCAAAGGTTGGGAGCAAAGAGGAAGGATCCGTAGTTGGAAAATGTGGCCTTGTTGATGGAAATGATGCTGGAGAATGCATGATAGAATTCTGCAAAACCAATGATTTGTTCATTTCAAATACCTTCTTTAGACAGCATAAGAGACGACTATACACATGGACCTCGCCAGGTGAAATACATAGATATCAAATTGACTACATCTGCAGAAAGAGACTATGGAAAAGCTCCATATCAACAGTGAAAACAAGGCCAGGGACAGACTGGAACTGACCATCAATTACTTATATGCAAATTCAAACTGAAGCTGAAGAAAATGAAAACAAGTCCACGAGAGCCAAAATATGACATTGACTATATCCCACTTGAATTTAGAGATCATCTGAAGAACAGATTTGATACATTAAACACTAAAGACCAGAAAAATTGTGGGATGACATCAAGAACATCATACATGAAGAAAGCAAAAAGTCATTGAGGTGACAAGAAAGAAGGAAAAGGTCAAAATGGATGTCAGAAGAAACACTGATACTTGTTCTCCAGCATAGAGATGCTAAAGCAAATGGAAGAAATGAGGAGATTCAAGACCTGAACAGAAAATTTCAAAGATCAGCTCGAGAAGATAAAGCCAAATATTACAGCATAATAAGCAAAGATCTGGAATCAAAAAACCAAAAAGAAAGAACATGCTCAGCATTTCTCAAGCTGGGGGAACTAAAAAAAAAATTCAAGCCTCGACTTGTTATTGAAAGATTCTCTGGGCAAATTATTGAATGATGCAGAAAGCATCAAGAGAAGATGGAAGGAATCAACAGAGTCACTGTACCAAAAGGAAATGGTTAATGTTCAACCATTTCAAGAAGTAGCATATGATCAAGAGCCAATGATACTGAAGGAGGAAGTCCAAGGTGCATTAAAGGAATTGGCAAAGAACAAGGCATCAGGAATTGATGGAATAAAAATTGAAATCTTTCAGGAAAGTGAGGCGGCACAGGAGGCACTCATCTCTGCCAAGAAATTTGGAAGACAACTATCTGGCCAACTGATTGGAAGAGATCCATATTTGTGCCCATTCCAAAGAGAAGTGACCCAACAGAATGCGGAAATCATAGAACAATCTCTTTGATATCCCATACAAATAAAGTTTTACTAAAGGTAATACAGAAACGGCTAAAATCATGCATTGACAGAGAATTTCCAGAGGTTCAAGCCAGATTCAGAAGAGTCCATGGAACAAGGGATATCATTGCTGATGTCCGGTAGATCTTGGCTGAAAGTAGAGAATATCAGAAAGATGTTTATCTGTGCTTTATTGACTATGCAGAGGCTTTCGATTGTGTGGATCATGATAAGCTATGGACAACATTGCGAAGTATGAGTATTTCAGAACACTTAATTGTGCTCATGAGGAATCTGTACCTGGACCAAGAGGCATTTGTTCAAACAGAACATGGGAACACTGAATGGTTTAAAATTAAGAAAGGTGTGTGACACGGTTGTATTCTTTCACCATACTTATTCAACCTGTATGCAGAGCAAATAATCCCAGAAGCTGGCTTATATGAAGAAAAACATGGCATCAGTGTTGGAGGAAGACTCATTAACAACCTGCGATATGCAGAGGATACAACCTTGCTTGCTGAAAGTGAAGAGGACTTAAAATATTTACTGATGAAGATCAAAGAGCACAGCCTTTGGTAAGGATTACATCTCAATGTAAAGAAAACAAAAATCTTCACCACTGGACCAATAAGCAACATTTTTATCAACAGAGAAAAGATTGAAGTTGTCAAGGACTTCATTCTTCTTGGATCAAGTATCAACACTCATGGAAGCAGCAGTCAAGATATCAAATGATGTATTGCATTTAGCAAATCTGCTGCACAAGACGTTTTTAAAGTGTTGAAGAGCAAAGATGTCAGCTTGAGGACTAAGGTGCGCCTGACCCAATCCATGGTATTTTCAGTAACCTCATGTGCATGTAAAAGCTGGACAGTGAATAAGGAAGACTGTAGAAGAATTGATGCTTTTTTGTTAATGTTGTTGGAGGAGAATATTGAAGGTGCCATGGGTTGCTAAAAGAAGCAGTAGATCCGTTTTTGAAGCAGCCAAGAGTGCTCATTAGAGGCCAAGATGGCCAAACTTCGTGTCTCATACTTTGAAGTCATATTGTCAGGAGAGACCAGTCTCTGGAGGAGGATATCATGTTTGGTAAGATGGGAGGGTCAGAGGAAGACCACCCCAACGAGATGGATTGGCCATGTGGCAGCATCGATGGACTCAAGCGTGGCAACAGTAGTGAGATTGGCCCAGGGTCAGGCAGTGTTTCATTCTGCTGTGCATAAGGTCGCTATGGGTCGTTACCGACTCAATGGCACCTAACAACAACAATAACAAATGTTCTTCCAAAATAACTTATATTTTGTTTATGATTTTAGTTTATTCTTGACTTTTTTTATTTATGTGTAAACATTTTCATTTTTCTTTTTAAAACTTTGATTCATGCTTTGTGCTACTTGGTGAAACTTCAAGAGTTTTTGGGGTAATTTTGTTTTCATTAACTGATCCTCACTATGTCATATCCTCACTCAGACTCCATTTATCACCAAAGAATTGCAAATATTATTTTTATTCACACATTTCAAGCAGAAAATAAACCACCCAACATTAATTTTAGTAGTTTATAACCACTAAAACACTAGGTGATGTATCTTAATTCAACTCTAGACTGCAGCAACTGACAGTTACTAATATACTGTAGGAAAGTAGCATCATATAATCTTTAATAAACTGTCTTTCCCTAAAATCCTATCCCCAAAAGTGAAATAAAACAAAAATGTAACCATAATCTGTACCCATTTTCTTTTTTTTTCAACATATACTTAATTAGAAATTGAAATGTCATCAAAATATTATTACATACTCAGATGTTAGCAAAATGAAAAATAATACAACAAAGTAAAATCACTTCAATTTCAGTTTATCAATTTTAAAAACAAAATTTTTTGTGTTGTACAAATAGGAAAATTAATGAAACAGGTAGTTTTTACTAAGTAAATAATATATAAATGTTGACTCTCCCCTGATGAGTAATTTCCCAAGATTTAGTTTCTACTACTTCACTAGTTAAGTGTAATGGTAAAAATAGACCATGGAAGTTTCTGATTTTCTTTCTGTCATTACAGCTATTGTACAGGGAGACACTCTGGAAGACATTTACAACCAAGTAAAGCAGATCATAGAAGAACAATCTGGCCCTTACATCTGGGTTCCAGCAAAAGAAAAGTTATGAGGACTGTTGTTTCTTTGTTTCTCTTTTACACAGTTTCATTTCCTTTATTTGACATTTCTTTGCCTTTTCCTTCTGGTGTTTGTCTTTAATTCTTTTTTTCTATGTTGAATTATATCCCACTCATCATGGTCTACAATTGCACTTATATTTGACATGTAATGTTTCCTTCAGGTTCCATCATCTGTGTTATTTTATGTCATGATTAGTTTGTAGCCATTTTTCAGAACTGAAGATGGAATGGCTTAACTAGCTATTAAGGGTTTAGAGAGATGGACAATTGTGGTAAAATTCCTTAATGTTTAAGGGAAAGTAACTTTAAAGAGATTTTCAGAAAAGCTTTATATACATTCTTTTCAGATTTCAATACAAATGAGAGAACAGTGGTCTTAATCAGTAATTTAATAAACCTTGAGCAACTATGCACGTTTAACTTTTTAATAGCATGGTTTGGCCAATGTGGTAGCTCTCAACTCCTTTTCTGAATTGACTTCTGCTATCAAAGCAAATATTTCATTAAGACAAATAAGGAAAATAATGTTTTTTAATTTCAAATTTAATGTCTCAATTAACATTCACAAAGGTAATTCATTATTTCATAAGTGTTGTTCTTAAAGTCTTTTGTTGTTTGAGGGTTTTTATCCAATACATTTGTTAGGAATAACAACATTCAAGTGATTTTAATCTACTTGTGCAGCCCTCTAGTGTCTTATGAAAGTTGTTTGTAGAGAAATGATCATTGTATTTTCTGAACTGAGGCCATGTTAGGTGCTAGGGGCGTTCACCTTTTACAGAGAAGGTGAGAAAATGTAATAAATTTAGACAAAACAGACATTACATTGGTGATGTAGTGGTCATTGTGGCAATGGAGGAGGAGTCCAATGCAGAGCCTAAAAATTTAAATGTATTCTTAGGGTTCAGATTTTAATGAATATATTACCCACAGTAACTGCCTATTTTGTTATAATAAAATATATATATATAAATATATATAAAACTTTCTTTAACTAAACTGTAACTATGGGAATTATTTTCTTTACATAGTTGCACACACACACACATATATATATATATTTAAAATATATTTTTCTTTTGCCACCTACTCCTAACTTTTTGTTTTGTTTTGTTTATAAATTAATTAGAGTTTATCTTCCTTAATCATGTGAACTGAAAATTGGGGTATGGTGGTTGTGGGGAGAAGCCTTTGGGGGGAAATTAGATTACAAGTAAAAGTATGGGCATGTTCTCCTCTTTTCTATAAAAGTTTTTAAATGGTTCCTGTTTTTTGTTGTTGTTGTTGTTGGTCTTGTTTTTGGGGTTTGGCTTTGGTCCTCTGCCTTTCCTTCCAGCTCTCCTCCCTTCATTAATAGAAAAACAGGAAAAGCTCCATTCACATGTGTGTTTTCCCCTCTGATTGTACACCTTTCATCTCACATAGCTGCTCTGCACTAGAGTTGCACATATCTTGGTGCTGAGTAATTATATAAAATTATAGTGAAAGGTAGAAATGATTTCAGAAATCATTTTCTCTGGTACTTTACATTAATAATATTGTTTGGCTTCCCATTGATTTTTGGAGTTCTTTTATCAAATATGTGTTTTTGACAACCTCCTCATATAATGTTTCTTAAATGAGCACTGGTTTGTGAAGAATTATCAACAATTATCCATTCCATTTATGAGAAAGAGGAGAACAGCTAATAAACTTTATTGTAAAATTTATATGTTGAGTGTGTCTTGATTCTGAAATAAAAAATCATTTTATAAACTCACATTTCCTTGGAACAGTTCAGTATATCATGTAATTTATCATCTGAATTCAAGATCCATTAGGCAACATAATCAAATTTCTTCTGTTGGTTTTGGAATTGAGTAGTTTCACCCATTAAGGTATAAAGTATTGCTGTTGCATGAAATGTAGTAAGCTGTTGCCAAAAATAGAGGAGAAAAAATTATTATAAAATAATCTCAAAAGCCCCAGAAACCACTTTACAGAGAGATTTCAGAGTAAACCATTTTGAAGTACGTTGTAAAATACCAAATGGTTATAAAATGATAATGCTACGTTTTAAAATATCTGTACTACATTGCTTCCTGAATATCCTTGTTAAAGTGGTTTGTTTTATAGGAAAATTCTGATTTTTATGCAGTTTTGTAGAATGCATAGAATTATTGATAATAAAAGTACGAAGATGAGTCCAAAATTATTTGCACTCAGGCTATAAAATTTATTTTAATGAGCTCAACATAATCTCCTTGCTTTTCAATACACTTTGTCCTTCTGTCAACAAGCTTTCGTATGCCCTTATTAAAAAAGGTTTAGACTGAGCTGTAGTCCTCAAAGGGCTGTTTTCAGGGAACCAAACAGATGGAAATCTGATGGAGCAAGATCAGGACTGTAGGGAGGATGCTTTAACACCTCAAAATGAAGTTTTTGCAAAGTGTCAGCAGCGTGGGCAGAGGTGTCCAGATGTGTATTGTCATGCAAGATCACAACTCTCTTGGATGGCAGTCCTGCATTGAATCTGAAGTTTAGGCTTCAACTCTTCGGTGAACATCTCACTGTAGTAAGTACTATTGAATGTTGAATTTTTTTCCTGATATGTACCAATACTAGCCCATGAGAATCCCAGAAAACTGTAAGCATCAATTTTCTAGCTGATGGTTGACTCTTGACCTTCTACTTGATTGGCTATTGAGGATGTTTTCATTCCATACTCTGCCGTTTACTCTCAGGCTCGTAGTGATGAACCCAAACCCATGTCTCATCACCAGTAGTGATTTTTTTAAGGAAACTTTTACCTTTCTTCAAATACCGGTCCAAATTTTGTTTGCAGATATCTAAACACTTCTGCTTATACTCTTCTGTGAGTTGTTTTAGTACTTACCTTGCACAAATTTTCAAAACCTAAGTCTGTTGTGGATTATTTGATAGGCAAAGCCATGACTGATTTGCAAATGATTTGCCACATCCACTGTCACTCATCTATTCGACAGAATCATGTACATGCACACTCAATGTTGTCATCAGCCATAAACGTGGACAGGTGTTTTAATATAAACTGAGTACAGATAATTTTTTACTCATCCTCGACTAATGCTGAGTATTACTGTACAACAGCTACTTTATACTAATCAATATTTTAAACATTAAAAAATTAAGGTGTTACTTCCATCTCCATTATGAGGCTTAAGTAAAAAATGACTTGTCCAAGATTATTTAGCAAGTGCTTGAGTTTCATAAGTGACAGTTGTTGAGATTCATAAATTCATATCTATGTGTGTCTGCCCCAGCCCATGTTCTTTCCAACAGACTCCTTTTTCAGACTTTACTATGTAAGACACTGTGAGTTACATTATCTAGTTTCTGTATCCCTTTACAGGTTAAGAGATTTCACTGTAGGTATTAGCCCAGAGTATCACAATTAGTAAGAACAGATTGATAACACAAGCCACTCCCACACAACTCAAAGGGTATTTCTAGGGAACAAGTCAGCCTATCACTGTCACAGTGATAGACGGTACAAAGAAAAACTTATATAGAACCAAAATTGGAACAGTAGTCATTAGAAAAAATTATACTATTTTAACATGTAGAGAATACTGTTTTAAATACTCCATTTCTCTCAAGTACCACCTAATGTCCTGAAGTTAGCAAAAAGAAAAAAAGTGCCTTTGAATGTAACTATACCTTTTGGTGTCATAGCCACCCAGAAGTCTGCAATAAACTGCAGCACAAGCTTGCAGAGCTCTCAGCAGAGTACAGTCTGGTTAGTAAATACACAGCCTTCAATATGAACTGCACCTCAATGTAAAGAAAACAAAAAACCCTCACAACTAGACCAATTACATAATATGATAAATGAGAGGAGATTGGCATTTTTGAAGACTTCATTTTGTTTTGATCTGTAATAAACACTCATGGAAGCAGCAGTCAAGCAAATCTGCTGCACAAGACCTCTTAGAGTGTTCAAAATCAAAGATAGCAGTTTAGGCACAAAAATGTGCCTTACCCACGCCATGGTATTTTCACTCATATGCATGTGAAAGTTGGACAATGAATAAGACGGTAGAAAAACTGATGAATTTGAGTTACTGTGTTGGAGGAAAATATTGAAAGTACCATGGAGTCCTGGTGTGGCACTGCAGGATAATGCACTGGACAAGATTGGTTTGAACCATAAGGTCAGCAGTTCAAACCCAACAGCTGCTCTTCAGAAACCCTATACAGAGTAGCTATGAGTCAGAACCATCTCGATGGCACTTAACCACAACAACATGGGCTGCCAGAAGAGCAAGCAGGTCTATGTTGAAAGAAGTACAGCCAGAATGCTCCTTAGAAGCAAGGATGGCAAGACTTTGTCTCATACTTAGGATATGTTTTCAGGAGGGGCAAGTCCCTGGAGAAAGACATTACACTTAGTAAAGTGGAGGGTCAGTGAAAAAGAGGAAGCCCCCACAATGAGATGTATTGACACCATGGTAGCAGCAATGGGTTCAAGAATAATAATTGTGAGGGTGGCACAAGACTGGGCACTGTTTTGTTCGGTTGTACGTGGGGTTGCTATGAGTCAGAACTCGACACCTAACAACAAACCACAGTAATAGTTACTCAGTTCAATGGTGGACAGCAAGGATCATTCCCACCCCATCTGTACACAGGATTGACAAGGATGGGCAACTTGGATATTGGCTACCCAAAATGGAGGAGGGAGGGAGGCAGCAAAGATACAAAGTGACTGGCTTACAAGTCTAGATGGGATTGGTGAAAGGAGATGGGAATAAGACTCTTGTGTTTCAATAGTGAGTGACTGGTATCAGGACTGATTGGGAATGTTGCAAATGTAAAGGTAGACGTTTTGTAACAAAAGGAAGGGAGTGGTTGATCTTGCAGCCCAGGAGCAAGATCAAGGGAGAAGAGTGGAGTGCGGGACCCTAGCCAGAGATGGCGGCAGAGATGATGACGTGGAGATACAGAGTGGCTGGGGACTCTAGACTCAAGGAGGGAGAGAGGCTAGCATGCAGGGTATACCCTTTGGTTATTAAATGGTTATATATTCCTGAGTGCTTTGGTGTACATAAAAAAAAAAAAACGGATTGGAAGCAAATGCTGTTGAATGATGACGCATGGAGGGGATTGTAATCATTGCAATGAAACTAAATACGATAGAATGAATGTAAAGATGATGCTCTTCCCTGTAAAAATTATCACTCAGTTCACAATAAAAACTTTAAAAAGAAAAAAATATGCAATCACTTCCCTGATGAGACCTGCTAGGAGTGGTCAGTAAACTGAAGGATATTTCTTCTATAGTGTGGCCTGCTTCCAATATATTGGACACTTGGACAAAGCTTGCTGCTTTCTGCTGGGTCTGGATCTTGCATCTGGCCCATCACCTGACCTCCAGTTTGTTGGGCAGTGGTGTCCTGAGAGTTCTCGGCAGCCTGCCATCTGCCTGCCTATGGTGTGACTTGCTGATCTTGGTTCATCAGCCCTACAGCTACAAAAGTCCAAAGACGTGACCCACAGACTTGAGACTTGCCCATCTCTACAACTGTGTCAGCCACTTCCTTGATATGAATTTTTCTTGTATCTACATACATAAGCATCACTGGTTTTGTTTCTCTAGAGAACCCACCCTGGGACACAGAACTATCCTGTGAGTTTTCAAGGGTTTCCAAGCTGTCATTATTTACAGAAGCAGTCTGCCTCATCCTTCTGAGAAGAAGTTTGTGGGTTTGAAATAATGAATTAATTGTTGATAAACACACACCTTCATAAAATAAATTTTTTTGACAAACCTCACAAGTTATTCTGATAAAACAATATTTCAAACATTATGCTTACTGACTTGACTTAAAAAAATTGTTATACGTAAAAAAAAAAAAATGGCAAGGCCTGCCATCAAGGATAAGCACTCGAACTTGATGTCACTTAAACAATTAAGAACATGTCATTAAGATGCATTAGTAATTACTAGTGAGTGAAAAGCAAAAGTTGGAAACGGGAAGGATCAGTAGTTGGAAAACACAGCTTTGGGAATAGAAACGAAGCTGGAGATCACATGATAAAATTTTGCAAGACCAATGACAAAGCAAATACCTGTTTGCAGCAAAATAAATGGTGACTATACACATGGACCTCACCAGATGAAATACACAGGAGTCAAATTGATTACATCTGTGGGAAGAGATGATGGAAAAGCTCAATATCATCAGCCAAAAATAGGCCAAGGGCCTACTGTGAAATATACTATCAATTGCTCATATGCAAATTCAAGCTGAAGATAAAACAAGTCCATGAGAACCAAATTATGACTTTGAACATATCCCACCTGAATTTAGAGACTATCTCAAGAACAGATTTGACCAAAGACCAGAAAAGTTGTGAGATGACATCAAGAACATACATGAAGAGAGCAAAAGTTCATTTTAAAAGGAAAGAAAGAGACAAAAATAGATGGCAGAAGAACTATGAAACTTGCTCTTCGACGTAGAGAAGCTAAAATAACTGGAAGAAACAGTGAAAACTAAACAAAATTTCAAAGGTCAGCTCTAGAAGACAAAGTTCTATGATGAAATATGCAAAAACATGGAGTTAGAAAACCAAAAGGCAAGAACACAGCGTTTCTCAAGCTGAAAGAACTGAAGAAAAAGTTCAAGTCTGGGTTGTGATACTGAAGTATCCGATGGCCCTGATGTGACGCTGTGGATTAATGTGCAGGACTGAAAAGTCAGTTTGATCTGCAAGGTTGGCGGTTCAAGAACCAGCCACTCCTCAAAAACCCTATGCAGGATTGCTGTGGGACGGAACTGACTCAACAGCACTTAACAACAACAATGGCAAAATATTAAATGACCCAGGGAGCATCAAAAGAAGATTGAAGATATGCCCTGGTGTGGCGCTGTAGGATAAACATTGGACTGCTAACCACAAGGTTGGTGGTTCAAACCCACCAGCCACTCCTCAAAAATCCTATACTTCCTTGGCTTCTATTTCACCACCTGTAAATTTATTCAAGATCAGAGACCTTTAGGTTGCTATGAATCAGAACTGACTCAAAGGCATCTAACAATAGCAACAACAAAAAGAATTGGTCAATGTTCAACCATTTCAAGAGGTAGCATATGATCAAGAACCAATGGTGTTGAAGAAAGAAGTCCAAGCTGCATTGAAGGCACTGATGAAAACAGTGTTCCAGGTATTGATGAAATACGAATTGAAATGTTTCAACAAACTGAGGCAACACTGCAGGTGCTCACTTACCTCTGTCAAGAAACATGGAAGACAGCTACCTGGTCAACCAATTGGAAGAGATCCATATTTGTTCCCATTCCAAAGAAAAGTGACCCAACAGAATGTGGAAATCATCAAATATCATTACTATTATATGCAAGTAAAATTTTCCTGAAGACAACTCAAAAATGGTTGTCACAATATACCGACAAGGAGCTGCCAGAAATTCAAGTCAGATCTAGAAGAGGATGTGGAACTAGGGTATCATTGCTGACATCATATGGATGTTGGCTGAAAGCAGAGAATATCAGAAAAATGTTTACTTGTGCTTTATTGACTATACAAAGGCATTTAGTTGTGTTTACCATAGCAAACTATTGATAACATTGCAAGGAATAGGAATTCCAGAACACTTTATTGTGCTCATGAGGAACCTGCAAATATACCAAGAGGCAGTTAGTTATTTGAACAGAACAAGTGGATACTGAGTAGTTTAAAATCAGTAAAGTCGTGTGCCAGGGTTGTAATTCTTTCACCATACATATTCAAACACAATGCTTTGCAAATCTGAGAAACTGGATTATATGAAGAAGAATGTGGCATCAGGGTTGGAGAAAGATCATTAACCTGTGATGTGCAGATGACAGAATCTTGCTTGCTAGAAATCAAGAGGAAATTACATACATGATGAATCTACAGACTTCAGTATGGATTGCATCTCAATATAAAGAAAAAAAAATCCTTACAACTGGATTTATGATAAATGGAGAACATTTATGATAAAATGGAAAACAGATTGAAGTTGTCAAAGACTTCATTTTGCTTAGATCCACAACATTCATGGAAGCAGCACCCGAGGAATCAAATGTATTGCATTAGGCAAAAAACTTTAAAGTGTCAAGAGAGCAAAGAGGTCACTTTTAGGACCAAGGTTCAGCTGACCCAAGCCATGGTATTTTCAGTCACCTTATATGCATGTGTAATTTGGAAGACCATACAAGAATCAACACATTTGAATTATGTTGTTGGAGAATACTGAGAGTATCATGGACTGACAGAAGAACAAACAGCTCTGTCTTGGAAGAGGTCTAGTCAGAGCGCTCCTTAGAGACTAGGATGGTGAGATTTTGTCTTCCCTACTTTGGACATCATGGTCCCCAGGAGGGACCAGTAACTGGAGGACATCATGCTTGGTTAAGTGGAAGGTTAGTGAAAGATAGGAAGAACCTCAAAGAGAAAGATTGACACTGTGGCAGAATCAATGGACTCAATTGTGAGCATGGCATAGGACCAGGCAGCGCTTCATCCTGTTGTGCATAGGGTCACTATGAGTGTATACCTAACAATATTAGGGCAAACAGTTACTTTCTAAGAGTCTCTGGCCTTGAATATTTTAAATTTACAGGCGGTGAAACAGACACCTAATGATGCCCCCGTTTTAACCAAGATTGCACTGTAAATCAGGAACCGAGCCAAGAGTACAACATTTTAACACTTGGAACAATGGGTTTTCTACCACTCCAGCTCCTCTTCCTCCTATGCTGGGAGCGAAATTTAATGAGTTATTCATTCCCCTGAGAGCTGAATTACTAATTAAAGGCAAGTAAGTACCAGTAAGCTAATGATATTTCATTAAGGTTATTTACATCTTGAAAGACATTAAATATAAATGTCATTCTTCTGACCCCAGATTAAATCGTGTGGTGTTTTTGTCCAATGTTTAAGATTCTCACTGGCTTGGATGACAGTACATTGTCACACACAAAACAGACTGTGGACAAAAAAAGGACTGTGGAATCAGATCTGGATTTAAGTACTAGCTCTGCTACTTAATAGTTATGTAGCTGATCTTGGGCAAGTCCTGTCATCCCTGATAACTGTCTGTCTGTAAAATGGTGATATTTTAAGGGTCATTGATACCATTGGGGCTAACATTTAGTACACTTCTGATTCCTTTGGAATCAGAATACTTGAATTAAGTTTTGACTTTCCATATGCAGATTAATCTGAGCCTTAATTATGTCATACACTGAATGGAGTTGAAGAACTGCCTAGCAGGATTGTTATAAAGGTTAAAGGAGTGTGTACAAAATACCTATCACAGCATTTGATACTAACACTATCTATCCTTTCCCTTACTCTGGAAGGTGTTCATAGTAACAGAAGACCATCAGAAGATGATCTTCATTCATCAGCCATAGAAAAAAATCCTTTCACAGACTTAGTTAATATTATTTACAGTTCAGTCCCTATAATCATATTTGCCTATCTTCTACAAAATATCCCAATTTTTTGTCAAAGATGCTGTAATGTGTGACCTACCCTAACCTAAAAAGAGCCCTGGTGGTGCAAATGATTTAAGTAATGAAGAACAAAGATGTCAGCTTGAGGACTAAGGTGTGCCTGACCCAAGCCATGGTATTTTCAATAACCTCACATGCATGCAAAAGCTGACAGTGAATGAGGAAGACCATAGAAGAATTGATGCTTTTGAGTTATGGTGTTGGAGGAGAACACTGAAAGTGCCATGGGCTTCCAAAAGAACCAATAGATCTGTTTTGGAAGAAGTGCAGTCAGAGTGCTCCTTGGAGGCCAATATGGACAAACTTCATCTCTCATACTTCGGACATATTGTCAGGAGGGACCATTTACTGGAGAAGGATATGTTTGGTAAGGGTCAGAGAAAAAGAGGAAGCCCCTCAGTGAGATGGATTGGCAAAGTGGCAGCATCGATGGGCTCAAGTGTGGCCACAATTGTGAGGTTGTCTGGGGCCATCAAGTTGGTTCTAATTCAGAGACTCTATGTAGAACAGAACAAAATATTGCCTGGTCCAGTTACTCCCACACAACTGTTTTTCTGTTTAAGCCCATTGCTGCTGCCACTGTGTCAATCCATCTTGTTGGGGTCTTCTTCTTTTTCACTAACCCTCCACTTTACGAAACATGATAACTTTCTTCAGGTCACTACTGATAATATGTCCGAAGTGTGAGAGACGAAGTCTCACCATCTTAGCTTCTAAGGAGCATTCTAACTATACTCTTACAACACAGACAGTTCATGGTACTTTCGATTCTTTTCCTACGCCATAATTCAAATACAGTGATTCTTCTACAGTGTTCCTTATTCAATATCCAACTTTTATATGCACGTGAGGTGATTGAAAATACCATGGCTTAGGTCAGACGCACCTTAGTTCTCAAACTGACATCTTTGTTCTTGAACATTTTAAAGAGGTCTTGCACAGCAGATTTGCTTAGTGCAATACATTGTTTGATTTCCTGACTGCTGCTTCCAAGAGTGTTGATAGTGGATACAAGCAAAATGAAGTGTTTGACAATTTCAATCTTTTCTTCATTTATCATGATGTTTCTTATTGGTTCAGTGGTGAGGATTTTTGTTTTCTTTAAGGCTTATGCCATTCTGAAGGCATAGCCTTTGATCTTCATCAGTATTTTAAGTCGTCTTTGCTTCCAAAAATGAAAGGATTAAACAAAAACAAAAAAATTTAGTTGGTTTAGAGATTATTGTCAGATCTTTTTATCCACCTTCATCCCCCATCTCCATCTTTACTCAGATTCACCAATTTGCAAATGAAATCACTGTCAAAACTGATACAAGGCTACTTTCAGCTCATCAAAATCCACTTTGTTTACCATGCTATACAAAGTAAAGACAGAGGATGGCAGCTCCTGGAATTGCAGAGGAGCTGGAAATGGGAACCACAGAAGGTGCACTCTGATCATCTGGCATGGGTACTGAACTGGGACAGAGGCATACGAGGAAAATGCCACCTTATTTCAGACCAGACGTCCACCTAAGGAGAAAAGCAGCACAAAGTGCACATGCAGGTGTGATGGAGAGCCCAGTTCGAACTGCCAGAGTTCAGAGGAGGCCAAAGGCATCGGGGCTATAATTAGGAAAGCTGCTCAAAGAAGGACTTGTATTGTGCCTTGAAGAAAGGCAAGAGACTCAGATGGGGAGGATACAACTATTAGGAGATGGCGGTAGTAAGATGACAAGGCAGAAATTGAGGTGGGAAACAGTCACAAAATGAGCATGGCAGTGGGTATGCGAAGAAGCACTACTGCAGGAGAGGAAGGTGGTGGTGGAGGATTCACTGAGCACATATTTCATTCCAGGAACACGCTTTAGGGTAAGTTTAGATCTAGGACTCCATGAAGGAGAGAAGGGTGGTCCAAGTTGCGCTTTAGGAACAGTCATTTTATGGATGGCTGCATCAGGAAGGAAGCAGATTAGAGGTTGGGACAGGGTTTTAGGGGTCCGAGGGTGGATGTAAGGACCTGTGTTAGAATGATGGCAGTGGAAACGATAGCAAGAAAAATTAAGACATTAAGGGAGACTCAGTGACATTTGGTGACAGACTTCATAATGGGGAAGAAAGAGGTTAAGAAGCACTAAAATGACAGAGAGAATGTTCTACTAAGTACAACCATTAATGACCATAGTGGTGGTGGTGTGCCTTGGAGTCCGTTACGACTCATAGAGACCTTGTATGGGGTTTCTAAGACTGTGAATCTTTATGGGAGCAGAGAGCCTCATCTTTCTCCTAAGGAATGGCTGGTAGTTTTTAACTGTTGACCTTGAGGGTAGCAATCTGGCCTTGCTATGTAGTTCAAAAGCTCATAAAGCTTTTTCCTAGCAAAAGTTAGCAAGGGATGTCAGATAAATTACATCTGAAACAAGTACTGAACTTTCAGAGAAAGAAAAGAATCCATTATCAAGAGATGCCTTTTTTCAAGTCTTAAATATCATAAGGAAGTAGATATTTTTGAGCCAACAACTCTTACAAGATTTAGAAAACCTTTTTGTAGACATTCATAGTGAAGAACATATGGGACTTTCATACACTTCATCTTTTCTTTAGCCATCCCATCTGTGTGGTAAAGGAATCTAATTTTAGACATCCTAAAGAAGAAAGATTACATCATTTGTTCTAATCCTTATTTTCTCTCATCAGAAAATTCATTATACTGTATCTTAAGTTCTACATGCTAATTGTTTTGTGTGCTGAATTTGATGGACTAGAGTTTGTTTTTTCTTAATCTAGTTAGCTGAAATAAAACTGTTCATTAACGATTAGCACAAATAATGAATATATATGGTCAATGGTGTTGTTGTTGAGCGTTGTCAAGTAGATTCCAACTCATGGATACCCTGTATAGGGTTTCTGAGACTTTAAAATTTTTTTGTGGGAATGTAAAGGTAAACGTTTTGCAACAAAAGAAGGGGAGTGGTTGATCTTGCAGTCCATGAGTGGAGGACCCTGGGACCATCAAGGGAGAAGAGCGGAGTACGGGACCCTATCCAGAGAAGCAGCTATGCCAGAGATGGAGACAGAGATGATGACGTGGAGAGATGGAGCAGCTGGGGACTCTGGACTCAGGGACCGAGAGGGGCTGTGCACTGGCAGCCGGGGTGCTGGCGTGTAGGGTATACCCTTTGGTTGTTTAATTAGTTATATATTCCTGACTGCTTTGGTGTACATAATAAAAAAAAAACAAAAAACAAAAAAACAGAGGGATTGGAAGCAAATGCTGTTGAATGATGATGCATGGAGGAGATTGTAACCATTGCAATGAAACGAAATATGATGGGGTGAATGTAAAGCTGATGCTCTCCTATTAAACTATCACTCAATTCACAGTAAAAACTTAATAAAAAATAAATGAATAAAATCTTGGTGGGAACAGAAAGCAGAAACCCAAATCTCCTGCAGAGCAGCTGGTGGGCTCAAATCACTGATCTTGTGGCTATGGAGTAACCGCGCACCTTTTTGAGTAAAAAAGTAGAACTAAACATAAAGCTAACATAAAGGTTTTTTTCTGAAACACATTGTTGTTTTTGTTAAGTGCTGCCAAGTCAGTTCTAATACATAGAGACCCCCCCATATAGCGTTTCCAAGGAACAGCTGGTGGGTTTGAGCTGCCAACCTTGTGGTTAGGAGTCCAGTGCTTATTCTACAGTGCTACACCAGCACTCCACACATTAGAAATCATCATACTATGATAATCTATAGGATTTCCTATAGGATTTCCAAGACCAAAAATCTTTATGGGGGTAGACAATCTCATCTTTCTCCTGTAGAATGGTGGGTTTGAACTGCTGACCTTGTTAGCAGCCCAGCACAAAATCCACTCTGCCACCAGGGCTCTTTCCAGCGGGAAAAGACTGATAAAGACATGCATGTTACCTGTATGTAGAAAAATCATATGTCAGATCGATCTATGGGGTCAAAAACAGCTGCACTTACCACTTTATTTTATTTATATTTTAAGTTTGAGGAGAAAAACATATTAAGCCTAATGATTAGTAAGCATTGCTATTTTCTTTCCCTGTTATCTGGAGTGCCAAATATTTTTCTTCGTTGATTAGTAATCAGTGCATGGGGTTGGGAGGGGAGAGGAAGGAAAAAACAAAACAAAACTAAGGCTGTGACTACCAAGTCCATTCTGATTTATGGTGACCCCAGGAGTCCAGAATGTTACTGCTTTGTCTCTGAGTCAAGAGTTCCTTGAGCAATTTGCACTACAACTGTTACTCATGTGTAATATCAGTGATTTCTTAAAATGCTCAGGAGTTACCACCTAAAGAAAATTGATAGCAAATATTTTGAAAAGTAAACTACAATCCTTTGTTTGGAGTTCAACAAACTGGGTTTTCCTTAGGGTGGTGGGCAATCAATACATGGAATATTTCCTAAATTTAAAGAAGGCTATTAGACAATCATGCCTTTAACAAATGAGTTGTTTTCAGTGTGTTGTTCAGAATGGTATCTTCTCCTTTACTACCTTCCTAAATGGATTAAATTTATTTCTTTGAGGACACCAGTTACTGGTATGCCCATATTGGATCAACAGAGTGCTATACCTGAGGGTAAATTATCCATCCGGTAGTCACTCAATTCACAGAAAGCACACATTGTTCTGTAAACAGCCTTTTGGAATCTATCACTCTGCATTTAAAGTTTGTTTTAGGATTATTGGTTCCTGTACAACCACCCAAATATATGGATATTCAGTGTTGATGAGGGTGGGTGGGGAGGGCCTGTCATGGCTTTCAGCATCAGACAATCCATTTCTTGTTTTTCAAGGAGTAGCTGCTCCTTGCCCCCGTAGGTCCAGGGTGACAAAGTACACAAAAAATAGTGGGAAAAACAAGAAACAATCCAAATGTCCTTCAACCAGTGAAGGTTGTTGTTGTTAAGTATTATTGAGTCAGTACTGACTCATAGCGACCTTATTTACAACAGAACAAAACATTGCCTGGTTCCATGCCAATCTCACAATTGCTGCTACATTTGCACTCATTGCTGCAACCACTGTGCCAATCCATCTAGCTGGGGGTCATCCTCTTTTTCTCCGACCCTCCATTTTATCAAATATGATCTCCTTCTCCAGGAACTTATCCCTTCTGGTAGCATGTTCGAAGTTGTTGTTGTTGTTAGGTGCCATCAGGTCAGTACCGACTCACAGCAACCCTATGCACAATAGAACGAAACACTACCTGATCTTAATAGTCTGGGCTGCAAGAAATCTTTCAGGGGAAAAAACACCTTTTATGCTCAGATAATTAATAATAAACTGAACTCAGGGATGAGATATGTGGGTTGTATTACTTTACCCCCAAATTTCATTTTCCTCCCAGCTCCTGGAAGGTAACCCCTCTGGAATTTCCTGATTGATTGGAGTGTTTTGTTACTTATGAAGGGCTTCAGACCTCACCTGAGAGCTTACGCTGATGTAAGCTCTCAGGTAAGAGGGGAGCTCATCACTCCAGAAAAATCCATCATATGATATCAGCCCAACCTCCAGGAAAGAAATGGAGCTGGAGAGTGAGTTCAATTTCTTGACCAATGATGAAATCAGTCCATCATGCTTACTGAGATTCCAGTTAAAAATCTGGACAGTGAAGATCAGCTGAGCTTCCTGATTGGTCAGAAACATCAGTGCACTGGAAGGATAATATGTCCTTGGAAACATAGGTGCTCTGCATTGGGAACCCTCCTAGGCCTCACTGTGTGTGCCTCTTCTTTATGCTGGTCCTGGTTTGTATCCATTTTATTATGACAAAACTGTAATCATAAGTATAGCACTTTCTTAAGTTCTATGAGTCATTCTAGTGAATTATCAAACCTGAGGGGGTGATTGTTGCCAAATTGGTTCCGACTTATAGCGACTCTATATAGGGTTTCCAAGGAGCAGCTGGTGGATTTAAACCACCGACCTTGATATTCAAATCAACCTTTCGGTCCAGTGCATTATCCTGCAGCACCACAGGGGTGGTGGGAACCCCCAAATTTGTAACCAGTTCGTTAGAGAGAAAGAGAGAAAGAGATGGCTCTCTTTTCCCCAAGTTTGTGGCTGGTATCTTGGTATCCTGAGAACTTGTAACCAGTTAGTCAGAAGGACAAGTGACCTGAAAACTCCCAAACTTGCAGCTAATATCTGAAGTCTTGAATAGACTTGGCAGACGGCCCTTTAACCTATGAGACCTGTTGGCAGCCACCCACTCAACCTCTGCAGCAGCAGGATTTCTCTGTAAAGATTGTTGTTGTGAAGTGCCATCAAGTCGATTCTGACCCATGTTTAGGGTTTCCAAGGAGTGACTGGTGAGCTTGAACCACTGACCTTGTGATTCAAATGACTTTGCAGTCTGGTGCATTAACCCACAGCGCCACACCAGGACAGCCTAGAAAATCCTAAACCTTAATGAAATCATCTGCTACAGTCAAGTTTTGAGATGAGTACAGAAAAGAATCAGCATAGGATCTGCCTTTGAAAAGGCTACACACAGACTATTGCATAGCCCAAATGAACTGGGCTTCCCCTAAGTCACGCTTCAAAGGAAAAACACTTTTAAAAGCAAAAAGCTTTTATTCACAAAACATTCTCAATATGTCTACCATTGTTCTGAGTACACGAACTCAGGCACCATCACCAGTCAGCAAATGCGTGATGAGTGATCCGAGGTGTAAAGTGCAGTCTGTTTGGGTACTGCATGCACTGTTCCACTCTGAATTTTTGCTGCACATACCAAGGGCCTCCCAGGATCGGAGTTGATTGGACATCTTCTTAGTCCAAGACACTATAGCACATAGAAACAGAAATGTAGATTATGCTTTACTGAATTGTAAAAATATGAAATTGTCCTAAGTTTCTCAACTCATGGGCTAGACAGTATTAAGGAGTTCATCCATGTATTGCTGGCTCATTTGCCTCCACCTACTGATGCAGGTTCTCCATGCACTCACTACCAAAGGCCCCTTCTTCTTTCTGAGTCTATCCCCTGGCATCAGCTCCTGTTCCTCAGATCCCTCACAAGACAGGCAGTTCCATGCTGGTGGCCAGCCTGAGGGCTTGTAGAGCCAGGAAAAGATAGAGCATCTGACAGGATAGATGGAGAAGAGCTTTTTGTGTTTCATATTGTTGGGTTGGGTGGAGTAAGGATGGAGCTCCCCAAACAGCATTACTTAGGCCTGAACATCTTATGGAAGTGTTAGTGGAGCCATGTCTCTCTCTCCCTCTTATCCCAATATTAGTTCAAGACTGTGGCCAGGGATAGAGTTCAGGCACCATGAGCAAACTGTCCTCAGACTTCTGCTCCTCTTTCGCCCTCCAAGTTTATTCTGACTCATTGCTCCCTGATTACATCCCACCCGTTCTGTTCCTCGGACACATCTAGGTGTGTCTGCTCCCCAGCATCCACGCTCAAGCTAGGGCAGAGTTCCCCATTACATACAGTTATCAATTATATCCATGTCCAGGCCAGGCAGAGGAACCTCCTGTACAAGCCCTGAGCTCAGAGACGGCCAGTCTTCTGATGAGTCAGTGAGGAATGAGCCCAGGAGATAAAGGAAGGGCCTCACTATGAAATATGTTACCTTCTTGGCTGTTACCACTCCGTTTTGGTGTCACCTGGAGTTCTGCCAAAGGAACAATCCTGCCAGTAACCTGGTTGCTCTCTGGAGTCTGCCAAAATGAGCCTTTATACTTATGACTAGGAAGTTGAGACTTATTAAGGACACTTGTCTTTATTCCATCCTCCTAGAATATGTGTGCCTGCTAGAGTCCTTCTGGCAAGGCCATCTGCTAATTGATATGGCAGCTTTGTAAAAATCAGAAAGAGCTGCCCAACTCTGCCTCACAAGTCCAGTAGAGGATGGAGCAACAGCTTCCACTGTGCATGCCTGCTCCATTTCCCCAGAACAGACAGCTACTGGGAAAAGGAGAATAGCTTGTCAGAGCCATAAAGACCTACCTTTTCCATATGAGGAAACTAAGTGGGAAGGAACTTGCCCAAAGCCACACAGAATCTGGATAGCATGACAGTGGGGCTAAGGTCTTCTAAAACCCAGCCATACACTTCCTCTGATTCTTTCCATGTATGGTAAGCATTGGATTCATGACTCAATTGGAAGTGCCATGACTTCCTTCCCAGGGAACAGAGCAGTTTTAGGGGCTGACAAACTTCTCTCTTACTCAGTATTCTTATTGCATGTGTTCTCTAGCCTGGCAAAGAGAGAGGATCTCATTTCTGGGTACCAATAAAGAGACGGTTTTAAAAAAAAAAAAAAGGTGAGGATATAAATGGAGGCAGACAACAGAGTATCCATTTCTGCAGTCCAGCCCCCATGACCTACCCCCAACACACTGGGGGAACGGTAGCTCTGGTCTGGCTGGAACAATGGTTTTCAAACTGTATCGTGCATCAGAATCAAAATCACAGATTGCTGGACCTGAGCCCCAGAGTTTCTAATGCAGTGTGTGTCTACAGTGGAACCTGATAATCTGCTTCTCTAACAAGTTCCCAGATGCTGCGGATCCACGGACTACACTTTGGTAATGAGTGTCCTAGAAAAACTGACGGCCCATCCTCCCTGTCTTGCCTGCTTGCCTCCCTCTTTACACTTTTCTGCTTCCTCCTCCATCCATTTCTTGGACTTCTTCCCATCTTTAAAAACATGATGAAATGAACTAGCTTGACCATCCACTAAATGTGCAGTCTGGGCAAGTCTCCTCTCTTCTCTAGGCCCAGGAGAAGCCATGCCTAGACTGTGTGAGGTCCCTTCCAGCGGACTGTAGCTAATTGACCTTTCAGCTTCCTACCAATTCTGACTGGAATTCTGATCTCTTCTTCCTTCCAAATATCTGAGCTTTTCCTTCTGCACTTGGCCATGATATTTGAAGTCTTTCTAGGACAAGATGCGGAAGGATGCTCTGAAATGCCGGGTAGATTGTTGAGGGGCAAGAGCCTCAGAACAGCCCTTCAGGGCCCTTGAGCCGGGGATATCAGGCCTAGGAGAGCAGGTACCTTTTGGGGATAAGCATGTAATGGTTCCTGTCTCTGTACCCGCCCCACGGTGGTCGAGGATCCAGCAGGGGGCGCCAGAGCGAAGACCTAGGCCAGTGTGGTCAGCTCAGGTGTCCAATCTAGGGTAGGGGTGCGCCCTAGGGGCGTGGACACCGCCCAGGCACGCCCGGGCAGCACTTAAGTAGCTGTTGGCCAGTGTCAGGGAGAAAGCAGGGAGACCGTCCTTCTGTTGCTGAGCCATTTGGACTCAGCCCCGAACACAATCCCAACCCGCACCGGACCCAGCTCAGCCAGCTCTAGACGGCGCCATGCGGGGCCCGAGCGCGGCTCTGTGTCTCTTCCTGACCCTGCGCACCGGTGAGGAGCAGCCGCCCGGCCACGGGAGCTGGGCTCTGGGGCGGGGGCCCTGCAGCTCTCCAGCCCCCTGGTCCCGCGGCCGGGAAGTGTGTCCTGAGGCCGCTTCTCCGAAGGGAAGGGAAGGCGCGGGAACTCACACTGAGTTGAGCAAACGGGGATTATTAGGAGAAACGGCCCGCGGGCTCGCTTAGGAGGGCTTCTTGGAGGAGGCGACCAGACCTCGAAAAAAAGAGGAATTTCTGACAGGCCAGGGAGAGACAGATGCATGCTAGCGAGAGGTGGCCTGGGCCTTTGGAGTGATCCGTTGTGTAGACACGTAGGCAAGCTGGAAGCCCAGCAGGGGATGGGGGCCTGAGAGGCTCTACTACTCCAAAGCCCCCGCCCGAGAGGGAGACGTCCAGGGTTCGCTCTTGGGATGATTCGGAGGGTTTGGGGTGGGGGGAGGGAAGACTAGAATGTCGCCGGGAAGACCATTCCTAGGTGTTGCAGGGGTAGGGGAGGGCACGCAGACGAGAAAGCACCTCAGCCCTCCCAGGGTAGCCAGAGCCTGCTTAGTGGGACCTGAGGCGGACCTGGGGCACGGCTCGCAGGAATTGCAACCACGACTCAGCTGAGAGGATAGGGGTTCGAATCGCCGCTCTGATCGCAGGTGGCACATTCTTCATAAATATAAAAAAAACAAATCCACCTCCCCATAGTCTGAGTCTGGCAGTGGTGGACTGGAAATGGGGCTGTTCTACTTTCCAGGGTGGAGGCCGAGGGAGGAGAAGGGTGACAGGAAGGGAGACAGTGAAAGAATCTGCACCTTAGGGTGGAGGTAGGGAGCGCAGGCTGCCTTGGGAGGGCCACCTGGTAGATGACTGACCATTCCCAGCAGTCCCTGTGGGGTGGGAACTGTCCCAAAGTCACGCTGATGCTCCTTCACAATCTCTAACTGGGGCAGGGTGAGTGGTAGGTAGTGAGGCTCTGCAAAGTCATCAGCCCCGGGGGATTGCTCATCCTTCTGCTGGGCCTCCAAGTTGGTGATCTCTGGGACTCTGACCTGGTCACATCATGGGACAGCAGACAAGCAGAAAATCCACGTGTCTTGAACTCCACATAGGTTTACTTAAAACAACACAGAAGGGGTATTTTCTCAGCTACCTTTCTTGGATTTAAAAAAACAGGCTCAGATACCTGAAGTCACAGCTGGGGAAGAAGAAACTTGAAACCGCCCCCCTGCCCTCCCCACCCCCCTTGACTATGCAACCTCCCCTCTGCCCAGCCTTCCCTCAGCAGCAACATAATTGCAGATGCTCCAAGAGGAGACAACACTCCTAAGTACAGTGGCCCCTCATCTCAGCCGCATGGTCACTGCTCACTGAGGAGGGCCCAGGACGCTGTGGAGTGAGGGAACCTGGTCTGGCAGGGATGGGCAGCAACTTGCCAGTCTGTTGACTGAGCCAGGAATCTCCCTCTAGTGTTCCTTCCACCCCAGGTGGTGGTGGAGGGTAGGTGGTAGCAGAGCTGCTACCTTGCTCTTCTGTGTAGGTCCTAATACGTGGTTCCCAGAAGCATCCCATCTGCCAAGGCCCTGTCCCTAGTGAGAAGACCCTGAGTCCAGGGATACCCATGACCCTACACACTTACCAAGAGCCCAGCCCCTTCCCTGTCTCTGTCACCGCTCTGTACCTTGGTTGCCATTGGGAGGGGACATTGCAGGGGGCATTGCAGAGGACTGGTTGTAAGGGCTGACAGGAGCTGCTGGGACCCAACAGAACCCAAGCACCATATCCATGGCAGAAGTCATGGGGTCAGGATGCTGGAAGACTGGGAGTTGGGTCTCACTGCCCCCCAACCCTGCCCCCAGTGCTTGGCAGGATGGAGGTACGGTGGTGCACCACCTCAGACCCTGAGCAGCAGAAATGCAACGACATGAGCAAGGCCTTCCAGGAAGCAGGCATCCAGCCCTCCCTCCTCTGCGTCCAGGGCATCTCAGCTGACCACTGTACCCAGCTCATCACGGTGAGTCCACTCCCTCTGCCAACACAGACAAGAGGACTCTAACTCAGAAAGGCACACACAACAGTCTCATTCACTGGGAAAGGCCAGCCGTCGTCCTGCTGCCAGGGCTGGCCGATAGGATCTTTTGAGTTCTCCATAACAAGGGCTGGCTTGTTCCCGAAGGGGCCCAGACTAAGCAGTGGGAGGCCTCGGGCAGGGTCTATGCTCAGATGGGCGCCAGTGAACAAAGATGTCTGGAGCTCCAGTTTTCCTACCATAAGGGCCTGCTAGAGGGGGACATAATCCACACTATGGAGAGGGTGGCAGGCAGTGGTGCCCCTTTAGTGGCACATGGTGGTTACCTATTCTGCCATAGAGTTTTCCAGAAGAGGACTTCCTGTATTTCTGGGGAAGGAGGGCCTGGGGAGGGGAAGGAAAGCAGGTCTGAATGACACAATCAGCTAACTGGTTTATGATCCTCAGAGGTGAGACTTTATTGGCAGAGCAAGATATGGAGGGAAGTCCAAGGCTCAGACAAGAGGAGATGTGGTTATCATTTTAGCTCAACCATGACCTGCTCTGAGACCTAATCCGATCTGAGTTCCAGTGGCCAGAGCCTTGTGGCAAGCTCCACAGGAAGGGCAGAGACCTGTTATATGGAAATGTAGTTCTTTCCATGAAACCATCGCACACTGATATAGCACTGCAATTTGTGTTTAAAAAATTAAAAGGGGAAAAAATCAAAGAAGTTACAGGGTTCCGTGTGCATTGTTGTTGTTAAGTGCCATCAAGTCCGTTCCGACTCACAGAGACCCTGTATAGAGTTTCCGAGGTTGTGAATCTTAGCAAGTGTAGAAAGCTGTATCTTTCTCCTACTGAGTAGCCAATGGTCTAGAACTGTCAACCTTGTGGTTTGTAACCCAGTTCAGTATGCATGCTGTTGTTGTTAGGTGACATCGAGTCAGCACCGACTCATAGTGACCCTATGCACAGCAGAACAAAACACTGCCCGATCCTGGGCCAACCTCACTACTGTTGCCACACTTGAGTCCATCGATGCTGCCACCTGGCCAATCCATCTCGTTGG
>NW_006408648.1:8503965-8534701 GCF_000296735.1 Chrysochloris asiatica | reverse complement strand
GCATGTATATTATCCTATCACAGAAGCATTGTACCCCATGACTGATCTGGATATGTTCTTTTTGACGATGAATGCCACACCATTCCTCTTCAATTTGTCATTCCCAGCATAGTAAACCATGTGGTCATCAGATTCAAAATGGTTGATACCAGTCCATTTCAGCTTACTCATACCTAAGATATTGATGTTTATGCATTACATTTCATTTTTGTGTGACAACTTGCAATTTTCCCAGATTCATACTTAGTACATTCCATGTTCCGATTTTCAATGGATGTTTACAACTGTTTCTCTTCATTTTTAGTTGTGCCCCATCAGCAAATGAAGGTCCCGTGGGCTTTTCTCCCACGGGCTTTACTCCATTCGCATCATCATGGTCAATTCTTTGAGGAGGCAGCTCTTCCCCAGTCACATTTTGAGTGCCTTCCAACCTGAGGGGCTCATTTTCCAGCACTATATCTGACAGTGTTTCTCTGCTATTCATAAAGTTTTCAGTGACTGAATATTTGGAAGTAGTTCGTCACTCTTTCTTCCTAGTCTGTCTTCGTGCGGAAGCTCATCTGAAACCTGTCCACCATGGGTGACCCTCCTGGTATTTAAAATACCGGTGGCATAGCTTTCAGAATCACAGAAACTCACAAGCCACCACAGTATGACAAACTGACACACTAGTGGTGGTCCCCGGACTTTAGGCCTCTCTTATTCTGGCTTCATACCCACCTGTACCCTGAATTCTCTCCTACTAAACAGGGATCAAGGAAGTGGCTAGGACATTTCTAGTCCAACAAGCATAGTAATACTGAGAAGAATAGCCTCAAAACAAAGATAAGGATATCAAGACCTGATTGAAGCAGCTAATTGAAGCGGCTGGCCACAGGCAGATGATCCCTGAAGATAACGCCTAGAGCGGACAGCTGTAGAAGGAACATCATTTCCAATAAGTCTGCATTCCTTTACTAAAAGTTGATGCATACATGCATAGGATATCTTAAAGGGAAGACCCAAGAGACTGGCTAGCTGTAGTGGCTTCTGGAAGCAGGGAACTGAGAAACTGGAGGCAGTGATGGAGACTCACATTTCCATACACAGCATCTTGCACTATGTCATATTCTTATAATGTGTATCTATTACTAAGTCAGTTGCCCTTGTGTCAGTTTCCACTCACGGAGACCCCATGTGTGTCAGAGTAGAAGTGTGCTCCGTAGGATTTTTAATGGATGATCTTTTGGCAGTAGATTGCCAGGTCTTTCTTTTGAGGCACTTCTCTCTAGGTGACTAAAATCACCAACCTTTAGGTTAGCAGCTGAATGCATTAGCCATTTATGCCACCCTATAAAATCAATCAGCAATGATTTTTTAAATAACATAAGCAGAAAGACAAGATGAATTGTTGGCCCTGACGGACTCACTTTGGGCAGAATGAAGAAGACAATTTCTGGGCTCTGGAGGTGGGGATGGGTAACAGTAGGTAGAGGGATTTTCCAGGCCCTTAGGAATCATGGTATGACTATTTGCAGAGTTTCTTAGCCAGTAAACAGTCCAATGTAGACCTCTAACTGCTTAAGAAGCCCTCGGCAGACTCATGGGTGTCCCTTGCTGAGTGGACGAGCCTGGGCTGAGCAGGTTTGACACACATGTTCCCACCAGGCCCAGGAGGCCGATGCCATCACTCTGGATGGAGGAGCCATTTATGAAGCAGGAAAGGAGCACAGCCTGAAGCCTGTGGTGGGCGAAGTATACGATCAAGGTAAAAGGGCAGGGATGGAGGGGGAATGGGAGGAGACAGGAACACCCCACCACCACCACCTACCCAGTCTGTCCTTCCTGGGCCAACCCCGGTTCCAAGGCTGCTCAGCACCCCTGTCCACAGAGCAGGTGTGGAGTTCCGGACAAGACAAACTCTCTGATGCTCCCCAAGTCTCTCTCAAACATCCCTGGGGCAGAAATGCCAAAGACATGGAGTGCTGATCCAAGTCTGTTCTTGATGTGGAGAAGCCCAACAGCATTCTTACTGATGGCATGCCTCATGCACCTTGCTGCAGTGTTGTACACGGAGCCAAGCGCATAATTGTCTAGAGTGAATAAGGTGCCAAGAATGCCCAGCTCAGAGCTCTGCCTGCAATGGAGTCCTGCAAATATTAGTTCCCTGTATTATAGTTTCCTAGAGCTGCCATAGCAAAATGTGACAAAGTAGGTGGTTTTAAAGAACAGAAATTTACTTTCTCACAGTTCTAGAGACTAGAAGTCTGAGTTAGGGTACTGACAGGAATGTGGGTTCTAGGGAAGACCCTTCCCGGTCTCTCCCAGCTCCTGTAGTCCTAGTTGTTGCTGGACATTCCTTGGCTTGTAGAGGAATCCTCACATCCTGCCTTCTCCCTGTGTGTGATCCTGTTTAAGAGACTGTCCTTCTCTTTTATAAAATGCCACTCAGGAGGAATTACTTCATTAACTAATGATAGTGGTGGTGGTGTGCCATGGAGTCAGTTCCAACTCATAGTAACCCTGCATAGGGTTTCTGAGCCTAAATCTTTACAGGAGCAGAAAGCCTCATCTTTCTCCTGCATAACAGCTGGTAGTTTCCAACTGCTGACTGTGAAATTAGCAGCCTAACTCATAATCGCTACGCTACCAGAGCTCCTTTCTCATTAACTAATAACATCTGCATAAAGAACCCTTTTACCCCAAACAAGTTCATATTTGTGCATGTAGGGACAAAGACATCAACAACAAATCTTTTTGGGACACACAAAAAACATACCTTTTGGTCAAAAGCAGCCTGGAGTGGGGCTCGGGCATCAGGGGAAAGGTAGTGACCAGGAGTTACAGAGCTCAGCAGACTGGAAACCAATCCTAGCTCTGCCCCTTCCTGGTTCTGTGACCTCAGACCACCTCTATGTAAGGCAAGAATAATGCTATCCGTCCTATTGATGGGTTACGGGAACCGGTGAATGTGGTGCACTGCACACGTGGTAGATACTCAGGAAGCACAATCCTTTGCTTAGTCCCTGCATTTCACAGCAGGCCTTCAGCTCTGGCTGCTCCCTGCCATTTCTATGTGTCCAATCTCTGTCACCCCCTACAGTCCAGCTCAGCTGGCATCTCCTCCAAGAAGCCTCTCCTGTTTCCCTCCATCTTTGCAAAGGGCCTCCTTGTGTTCCCAGAGCTCTGCCTACTCCCACTTGCCTCTGCCAAGGCTCTGTCCCCTTCTTTCTTGTTTCCTGAGGCCCATGAGGAGGTCCTAGGGTCTCATCTTTATATACCCTGTAGTTCCCAGTATAGGGTCTCACTTGCAAAAGGCAAGTAACTTGCTGAATGAATGATTGGCAGATGACACTGGGTGATAGACGAGGATAGTAAAACCCTGCAAACCAGTCAGTCTTTCCATCCAAAGCCAGAAACAGCCCTGCTGAGTGGGGTCCAAACACAGCTCTCCCTCCTTAATTGATTCAACACATTTATAGAGCACCAACTGCATACCAGTCAGGGGCAGCATAAAGCAGTGAACAAAAGAGGGTCCATTTCTGCTCTCAAAGAGTAGGAGTCAAACAGTAAATAAATAAATGCACACAGATATAGGTAGGTGCCATAAAGAAAAGGAATTCAGGGTCTTGAGAGAGAAACTAACAGGGGATGGGAGACTACTGGCCCAGAGCAAACAGGAGGGCTTCCCTGAGGAGGTGACATCTCAGTGGAGAATTAACCATGCAAAGAACAAGGGGATAAAGGGCCTCCAGGAGGGAAGAGTTGGTGTTCTCAAAGAATTAAATGGAGCCCTGTGGGTGAATCAGAGGGTGGTATAGGTCAAGTTGCTTGCTTTGGAAGGGGCCAGACTCAAGTGTGCACGAAACAACAGTGGCTCAGTTTTCTAGAACTCAAGTTCATTCCAATCAGGAGTATCCCACCAGCCAGGGTAACAATGCCAACGTGTGTGTGATGGTTTTCAGTTTCCATGGATGGGTTATCGGTGTCATGTCTCTAGAGCCCCTTCTGGGCCCGGGGGAGCTTCCTCACACCCATATGTACCCTGCAGTCATTCAGGTTCTGGAGTGGTTTGAAATCACAGGCTTCTGCTTCTCTCCCTGCACCCTCAGTCCTGGAAATTCCATTTTTATAATCTGAGGGAAGGCCCTGCCTGCTTCCCCCTGCTCTCCAAACCACTCTTCCCATAAGGCACTAGATCATGCCCTCAGATACCCTCTAAGTTCTCCTAAAGGCCTAGGTTTGGGGAAAGCAAAAGGTTTCCTGGCTTCTGCTGCTTGCTGTTCAGCTCCAGAGTTTCCCTGAGGTGCACATCTTTAGACCCAGGTAAGTGCCAGCTGTCCTGGTGTGGCGCTGCGGTTCAAACTGAAAGTTCAGTTTGAACCGCAATGTTGGCAGTTTAAACTCGCTAGCTGATCCTCGAAATTTCTATATAGGGTCACTAAGAGTCAGAATCAACTTGACGGCACTTAACAACAAGAAGTACCAGGTGGGAGTCCTGGTGGTGCAGTGGTTAAGCACTCCACTATTAACTGAAAGGTTGATGGTTCAAACTCTCCAATCACTCTGTGAGAGAAAGCAGTCTGCTTCTGTAAAGATGACAGGAAACTCTATGAGGCAGTGCTAATCTGTCCTATAGGGGCATCAGGAGTTGGAAGCAACTCAAGGGAAACAAGTTTGGATTTCTTTTTCAAGTCAATTGGCTTTGGAAGGAAAGGGGAAATGGATTCATTAATATCTCAAGATATCATCCACCGCTTGTGGCTGGAGATTGCCAGGGTCTCATAACTGCATGCTCTTGTCCTCACAGTCCCTAGAACATCATACACACGTACTCCTGGACACCCGATCACATATGTGCACACACAACACATGTACACCCTCGGCCCACAGCTTCTCCCTCGCCGCCTCTCACTTATCTCTTCTCCTTGCAGAGGTGGGCACCTCCTATTATGCTGTGGCTGTGGTCAAAAGAGGCTCCCACATAACCATCAACACTCTGAAAGGTGTGAGGTCCTGCCACACAGGCATCAACCGCACGGTGGGCTGGAATGTGCCGGTGGGCTACCTGGTGGAGAGTGGCCGCCTCTCGGTGATGGGCTGTGACGTGCTCAAAGGTGAGGCCCTGGCCCAGCAAGTGTTCTCCTCCGACCCTCCCACAAGGCAGGCTGTCTCCTCCAGCACTCTGGTTTCCCCTCTCCTTTCCCCTTTGTCTCGCCTTCATCTTTCAACTTTGAGGGTACAGCAAAGTCCCAGACTCCTCTGGTGCACAACTGGGGGTATCCCTCCCTCCTCTTTAGGGGCTGCTTAGACTTGTGTTGCCACCATTTGAGTTTCTGGTTGGCTGCCCTCCAGGACTCTCACCTACTCATGACATGTCACACAGGATGCAGCCAGGCTCAGGGTCCAACCACAAGGAACGGTTCTCACTTGGCATAGAACTGGATCAAAATCGATTTTTTGAGGATCCAAACAAGCTGCTGGGTTGTACCCAGAAGCTAACAAGTGGTTCATCAGAGACTAGCTTGTCCCCTGATAGATTGATTTTCTGAAAGAATGCTGGGGCAGAAGGCAGAGGTGATCCCTGGGAATAGTGGACAGAGGGTTGGCTGAGGGTGAGTTAGTAATGATGGAAGAAGTGAGGCAAAGGCCTAAGGATGCCCAGCTAAGGGCCCAGAGCCCCTGTTCTGGAGGCTGGGGCACTCGAAGCCTGGTAAAAAGCCCCACTTCTCACCTTTGGCATCCTTTCCTGGCTCCCAGCCAACCACCCAGCTTGTGCCAGTCTCTCCCCACAGAGGCATGCTACAGACACAAGGCCACCCAACACATGACAACCACATCCTCACCCTGCCTCCGAGGGTGGCTCCAAATCCCTCGTCCATGAGTGTGACCAGTGATTGTGGGGGGAGGGGTGGGCAGTGAGCACAATGGTCTCTTCAGGGTCAGGCTTTGCGGTCACACAGGCCTGGCTGGATTTAGTCCTGAATCAGCCATGACCTAACCCTAAGATAGGCTATACTACCTCATGGAACTTTAGTTTTCTCGTGTGCAAAACAGGAAAATTAACACTTCCCTTCCAATGTGGTGGTTAAACTTTGAGGTGTTAACCTCAAGTTTGGTGGTTCAAACCCACCCGCCGCTCCTTGAAAGAAAGTTGAGGCAATCTGCTTCTGTAAAGATTGACAGTTTCAGAAACCCTATGGAGCAGTTCTGCTCTGTCCTATAGGGTCACTAGTAGTGGTAGTGGTGGTTGTGTGCCATGGAGTCAGTTCCGACTCATAGTGACCCTATATAGGGTTTCCGAGGCTGTAAATCTTTACGGGAGCAAAAAGCCTCCTCTTTCTCTCACGGAATGACTGTAGTTTTGAACTCATAACCACAAGGTCACTAAGAGTTGGAGTTGACTTGACAGTAGTGGGTGGGTCCAGTGCTGTGAACTGTGACGACTGAGACAATTCTCACAAAACCTCAGTCCCAGGCACGGCACGGGGAGTGTGCTCAGTCCAGGAGGCTAGCACATGAATTCTACTTCTGTGCCTCCTTATTCCCAGTGGAGTCCTCACTGTTGTGCATGCACACACATAAAAACATGCAGATAAACATATGTACACGAACACACGCATGAGCACACATGCAAGTACTGAGTGATCACATGGGTGTGTGCCCATGCATATATGAACACGCATGTACTCACTCCCCCTGTACAGTTCCAATAGGAAGGGGAGCTTGTTTCAGAGATACCCAACACAACCAGTCGTGTAAACCAGCACAATTCAGGAGAACCTAGAAGCCATGTCCTCTCAGATGGTGGCCAGGTGTTGGTTGACTCAATCACTGGCACGTTTATTAAATATTCAGTCTCCTGGGAGAACAGCAAAGGAAGACTGTCCAGGTAAGGAGCACGGCATGACTGGCTTTGGTGCTGAGCCTGCATCTTGCTCATCACCCCCAGCACTAGGTTGTCTTCAGCACAGGGCTGATGTTTGCCTAGGGAGTGGGCACGTTGTCTCAGTACTCTACCACCAAGGCCTCCTGCTACTGCTTTCCTCCCCGGCCTGAGGGTTGAAAGTGGTGTTGTCTGTCAAATTAATTACACTCACTAAGTCATCATTTCTCTCCCCGCTTGTATTAACTACACATAACTGACTCTTAACTGAAAGCCACAATGAGAAGAGGGTTTCATGGATATTAGTTGCCCTGTGTGGTCAATGGAGCCCTGGTGTGATGCTGTAGGACTGGACTGTTAACCACAACGTCAGCAGTTCAAACTCACCAGGTGCTCCTTGGAAGCCCTATACAGGGTCACTATGAGTCAGAACCTACTCAATGGCACTTAACACCACCAACAGCAACGTGTGTTTTATTGCCCTGAGCCATTTGTGGATAACAATAATGAATCCCCTACCCGTCACTAACTCTGTGGACCCTATCTGGGAATCACAAATCTGATCCAATTCCCCAGCTTTCCTCCAGCCTACTGTGAGAAGGTGAGAGGAGAAGCTTCAGTGGAGTCTACGTGATCGCTCACCCACAAACCTGGGGTGGGGGGCAGGATAGGATCTGACTGACCCACCTTTCTCTGTCTCCTTCCTGCAGCGGTCAGTGACTATTTTGGGGGCAGCTGCGTCCCTGGGGCAGGAGAGACCAGTTATTCCGAATCCCTCTGCCGCCTGTGCAGGGGTGACACCTCTGGGGAGGGCATATGTGACAAGAGCCCTCTGGAGCGATACTACGACTACAGCGGGGCCTTCCGGTGAGAGGACTGGGGAGGGGGCTGTTGGCACAGGAGGCTGAGTCAGGGGAGAGGCTCTGAGGGCACCCGAGTCAGGAAAAACACCTTGACACCAAGTAAGTCATCAAGGGGGAAGTGACCAAGCCCTGTGGCCTCTCGTCAAAGCACCCTTTATGTATTTCATGGTTGGTTTAAAAACATCAAGCTGGACTATGCCAAACTAGACTTGCTCATAAAATCAACATGTTTGGTATATTTAGCAATGTGAGAGTTCAGAGAAAGGAAAATGGAAAAAGCAGCCTCTGCCACTGCTCTGTCCCCAAACCGGTACCTCAGACCAGCAGGGAGGGCTGGGGTGAGGGAGGCAGCAACACTCCTTACCCCCACCTCCTACCCCTGGCCAGCCTTGTCCCTGCCTCTGATTCAAGATGGCAGTATAGACAAGGTATCCGGAATCCAGGAGAATCTGTAGTCAAATTCAAACTCCCCCAGTGAGAAAGCATACTAGCCGGGACTAGGCCTCAGAGCCCTCAGAGCCCTCAAGCTGCTCTTGCTGCCAGCCCCAGTGTGGGAGGGTCAAACCTGCTGGCGCCGGCATTCTGGGTGTGGGCTGCAGTTTTGGCCACAGGTAGAAGAAAGGGTCCTCAGTGTCTACCAGTGGGAAACTCCTGCCTGCCCACTCTTCCCCTGTTCTCCACCCATTCCTCCTAAAGGTGCCCCTCTTTTGCCCAGAGTCCGGCCTGCCTCCCTCACTAGGCAGTAAAGTACAGAGAATCCAGAAAAGTCATGTCTCTTCTACTGAGGACTTTACAGAATGTCGTGAAAATGTCTTCTAGTCCAGTCCCCTGACTCATGGTGAAAGCATCTTCTGAGTGCTGAGGCTCAGATGATGGCAGAGCAGTACCTGTTGCCTGTTGCCTGAGCTAGAACAGGGTCTCGGGGAATCTCTCATCCTCATAGCAGACTTGGGGACGCTGCTTTGTTATCTCCATTTTACAGAGGAAGGCTTGGGGAGGTTACAAAGCGTACACCACTTGGTAAACAAGTCAGGGAGCAGATCCCCAGAGTTCAGAGTGGGTTGATGAGCAAGGGTGAGGAGACTCAGAGGAGCTCAACCCACCCAGGCTCACTTGCTTCCTGTCCACAGGTGCTTGGCGGAAGGGGCAGGGGAAGTGGCCTTCGTGAAGCACAGCACGGTGCTGGAAAACACAGACGGTGAGTGGGAGGGAGCTGAGTGGGAGGGAGCGGGCTCTAGCAGCGTCCTGGGTCACTCTGATGGGGCGGGAGCAGAGTGCTATTTCTTCAGTGCTGCTCTGAGGATTCTCTGGGTGAAGTGCCACTCCCATCTATGAAAAGGAGAAGGTGGGTCTCACCTATGAACTTCAAAGACTGATGTGCCTTAGTTATGTGGTGGGTAGACAGCTCTGCTCCACATAGCGGAATCAGATTCCTTTTCACTTAAAGATGAAAACCACTTAGAGTCAAGTTAACTGTGCTCCAGAGTGTTTTTGACGGCTGGTTTTTCCGAAATAAATCGTGAGGCCTTTCTCCCCAGGAAGCAGAGCATTTGGCCATTTGCAACACCCAAGGATTCCACTTAAAGACTGAGTTCTTTAAAAGAAAAAGAAAAGGAAAGTTTCAATACTTCGCAGACTTCTGCACAACAGATCTAGAATCCCTTTCTGACAATTTTCTCTTTTACTTGAAGAACACCCGTCCCTTCTCCTGATCAAGTTGTATTAAAACCATCCCAAAAAGATGGCAGCCTGCCCCATTTTAAAACAATTTCCACCCTGGAGAGTTCATTTGCTATTATGGTTGCTCTTTTACACCGGTCTCATTTTCTTTTTTATTTACATTGAAAAAAATGAAGCTTTAGAAAAGTTATGAGAATAGTTCAAAGAACTCCTATATATTTGTACCCGGATTCCAATTTTTACTACTTTGCCATATTTACCATTCTTTCTACATGTATGTATATCTGAAAGTACATCTGCCCACATCATGCCCTTTAATCTGTCAGCATGTATCTCCTGAGAACTAGGAGGTGTATTTAGCTACAGTATAGTTATCAAGTTCAGGAAATGTAACATTGGTACAATATTATCTAATCTGCACCCTATATTCCAAATTCATTCTCAATTCTAACTGTATAGTAAGTTTTTGAGTTTTTTTTTGTTTTAGGTCCAGAGTCTAATCTAATACATGGTATTTAGTTCTTATGTCTCATTAGTCTCCTTAGAACAATTTATTATCTTTGTTTTTTTTTTTATGACATTGTCATTTTTAAAGACTTGCTGTAGTTGTTAAGTGCCATCGAGTCGTTTTCAACTCATAGCAACCCAGTATCGGGTTTTCGAAGGTCGACTGGTAAGTTTGAACCGCCGGCCTTGTGATTCAAAAGACCTGTTATTTCATAGAATGTCTTTCCATTTGTATTTGCCTGATATATATTTTTAAACTAGGTATAATGTACATACAGAGTCCTGGTGTAACACTGTTGCCTAATGCGCTGGACTGCAAAATTGTTTGAACCACAAGGTTGGTGGTTCAAGCTCACCAGCTGCTCCTTGGAACTCTACAAGGTCGCTATGGGTCAGAAACAACTCAACAGCACTTAACAACAACATAATGTACATACAGCAAAATTCACTGTTTTGAAGGATGGTTGTATGAGCTTTGCTAAAACATACATGTATTGGTGATGCATAATCTATCAAAATCTATAATAGGCCATTTCCCACTTCAACCCCCATTCCCTGTAAATTTCCTCCTGTACCTCTGTAATTACTCCCTCTCCTCAGGCCTCCCTGCAAATTGCTGATTAGACTTTTGTCTCTAGTTTATCTATTTCAGAATGTCTGATCATTGTATGTCTTAAAAAAATCATTGTCTTATTTTATTCATCATTGGCTTGTAAATCAGAAAGCCAATCATGTAGTCTGACCTTCATGGAGACAAACAACATGAACCCAATTTGAGAAACTAAAACCAAATCAAACCCACTGCGGCCGGGTTGAATTCTGACTCAAAGGAAGCTCTAAGACAGAGTAGAACTTCTCCGAAGGGTTTCTGAGGCTGTGAATCTTTACCTGAGCAGACAGCCTCATCTGTTTCCAGTGGAGTGACAGGTGTGTTTGAACTGTCTACCTTGTAGCCTGATGCCTGACCACTGTGCCACCAGTCACCTTATGAAGAACCTAGGACCTCAGATTCGAGTTTAGCTGTCCCCAGAGCAGGACAATCTTACAAAACTAGGGTGACATAGACTTGGGCCCCAAAATGTTTTAAGCAAAAGAGAGTTTGTACCGTAGGGAAAGAATAGGGATGTATTGGGATGTATCAGCTTTTTAAGTTTTGATGGTAATATAAGGAAATAGTTTTCTAAAAAGAGTACCTAAAATCGGCAAGAGAAAAGGGTGGAATTGACCTAAATGTCTGAAGTCATAAAGTCACATGACTTTCATCATCCATAGCAATGAGAAACAGGAGTGGCAGATCGAAATTCTAGAAAGACGCATTTATCTCAAGGAAAGGCCAGATGATATCACAGCTTGTTCTCAACAAACAGCCGGTTTTCAGTAGCTTAAAAATAGAGAAAAGTTGGGAGTGGGGAGTAGAATTGTACCGAGTAATTGTTAACAGTGTTATAAACTGTCATGCAGCTATTAAAAATGACCTTTATGGAGTTTTCCAAACTGTTACTCTCTTGTTTTGGTTTTTTAAATAGCTTTGGAGTGAACAAAGTTTACATGATCCCACAAAAATGTTTGTTATATGTCATCAAGTCGGTTCTGACTCATAGCAACCCTGTATAGGGTTTCCGAGGAGCAGCTGGTGAGTCTGAACCACCGACCTTGAGACTGAAAACTGATCTGGAGGTCGAGTGCTTATCCTATAGCACTAAACCCTTGGAAACCACACCAGGATTCCTATGCCTTGGTAACATAGTGGGTTATGATCTGGGCTGCTAACTGCAAGATCAGTAGTTCAAATCTACCAGTCGTTCCAAGTGAGAAAGATGAGGCTGTCTGCTCCTGTAAAGATTTGTAGCCTTCAAAACCCTGTACAGGGTCTATGACACACAACCACTAGGTTAAGCATTGGAGCGATGCACGACGTTAAGCATTGGAGTGCTACAGGTCAGCAGTTGGAACTCACTTGCTCCTCAGGAGAAAGATGAATTTCAAAAATCCTATGGAGCCGTTCTATTTTGTCCTGTCGGGTCTCTATGGGTTGGAATCAAATTAATGGCGGGAGGTTTGGTTTTGGTTTTTTTTGAGGCACAGGTTTTGTGAGATAAAGCTATCAAGCTCCTGTTCTTCATTCTCAGTTCTGGGTTCTCACATGCTAGATGAGTTTCTTTCATACTTTGTCTGTGGCCTATGACACCCTCGCCTCTCCCAAGACTTTCTCTCCAGGAATCTCCTGAGCTTCTCTCAGGATAAGGGGTGGCTCACCACAGTGTTCCTGTGTTCCCAGGGAAAACCCTGCCTTCCTGGGGTCAAGAGCTGATGTCAAAAGACTTCGAGTTGCTGTGCCGGGATGGTAGCAGGGCTGACGTCACTGAATGGAGGCGGTGCCACCTGGCTCGGGTTCCAGCTCATGCTGTGGTGGTCCGCCCTGACATGGACGGGGGCCTCATCTTCCGGCTACTCAATGAAGGCCAGGTGAGTCCAGAGCACCCCGTGGTGCTGGACATGCTTGTTTCTCACCAGGATGGGTGCGCAGGACCACAACAGGATGCTCCCCGGGGCAGACCCCACCCAGCAAGCTTGTGTAGGATCAGTGTGAATGAGTGACAGACTAAGCAAGGAGAACTGGAAGAGGGGCCCCAGAGACTCACAGCCCCTCTGAAAAAGCTCCTTGTTCTAGTGGCTCTTGAAACCAAAACTAGGGTCAATAAGTGTATTAGCAAAATGGTAACACAACACATTTCAAGGGATTGTTCCTGCTGTTGTTAGCCATTCGTTAAATGTGATCATGTTTCGCTGAAATCGCTGTTTACAACATGGAGATAAGTTTCTGACTGCTTACGTGTCTGCAGTTTTGTCTATTCATATTTATTTTGCCCCATCCTTACTATCACATTAATCAATGATAATAATTGTCAAAAGAGACATTTACAAGCCAGGTGTTATAGGTAATACTAATATGTTCCTTTTTGAAATAGGAAGCCAAGCCCCCAGGGTTAAATAGCATGGCCAAGTGGCAGATCCAGCAGTTGAACCCAGACTGTCTGGCTCTAGAATCTGTATGTGCTTCACCTCTTCCCTCTGCTTGAACTTTAGACAAACCTTGGTTTGTGCCTGGCGCTGTAGTGACCCTGGGCCTGCACTTGTTACAAACCTATTGTGTGTGACTTAGGGCTGCCTTTGATATCTCATCAATAGTCATAAACACTATCCTAAATGTAGGCATGGCAGTGGGTGGTATTGCTTATAATACTGCCATCTAAAAGATCAAAGATATGTTTATGTTATTTTTTTGTTTGTTTTTTCATTAAAACTACAGAATTAAAGATTGACCCTAGAGAAGTATCAGACTCTTACCCCATGCCACCTGGCTGTCCCTGAACCATCACCTGGCTGTCCCTGGCAGGAGCCAGGAACTATGCTGAAAAGCATCCTGGGTTGACAGAGCCTGGAAGGCAGTTGCTCCTCCCTGAGCAGCAGGATCAAAAGCCCAGGCTAGGCCCTGAGCAAGGAGCCAGCTCAGAGTCAGCACTAGCAGGAGGTCCCTGGGGACAAGACACACAGCAGGGTCATCTTGAGCCAGACCAGCTCCTTGGCGTTCACCTGAGTTGCCCATGCAGACTTACACTGCCCTTGAAGGAGTCCTTCCTTAGAACTTTTCTTCAGGTCAACCAGAGCCCCATTGCTTATCTTCATATACCCCACAACCAGGCCCTAAAACATGTTACAAACAGCTGAGTGTGGCCAGGCTGAAGATCAGGCCTATATGGAGACCTAGACCTGGGGTGGCTTGTGGAGGAGGTGGTCTCATCTGGTCCTAAGAGTGGGCACCTGAGGTCACAGGAAAAGGGAGATGGTGGCTGAACTGGGAGGAAAGGTGGGGCGGGGGCCCCTGCAGCACCCTACCCAGCTCCACCCCTTCCCTTTGCACACAGCGTCTGTTCAGTCATGAGGGCAGCAGTTTCCAGATGTTCAGTTCTGAGGCCTATGGCCAGAAGAACCTGCTGTTCAAAGATGCCACTTCAGAGCTGGTGCCCATTGCTACCCAGACATACGAAGCATGGCTAGGCCAAGAGTACCTGCATGCCATGAAGGGTCTCCTCTGTGATCCCAACCGTAAGTCCACCTGTTTGCTCCTCCTAGTTCCAGCTGACCTGACCATGGTTGTGACAGGGCTTTCTGGTTGGTGGTCAGGTGAGGACTCACTCTGGGAGGCCTTGGTGCCTCTTGGTGTCTGTGCGAACCTGTCACTTCTACTTCTTTGCCTTTGGGGACTGGAGACAAAGTACTCTGGTATCTGGTGTCTGGCTATGTCTGGAAGTCCTGCCCACTCAAAGTATCAGGATCCAGGATACCATGGTCTGTCCAGGAACCACAGAGGGGGACATAAGTCCTATCAGTTCCCCACAATGTCTCCCTCATCCTCCTCCCACCCCATGACAGCCACTTCCTGCCTCTACCCCTCTCCCTAATTCCACCTCACCCACCCCACACTCTGCCTTCAGTCAGAGAAATGGTGAGACAGGCACAGGGTTGGATACTCAACACACATGACCTGCTTCAAGCCTCCTCACAGCCCCATGAAAGAGGGACCGTTGCCTAAGTGCTCTCCGTATAAGAAAATGGAATCAGCCACAAGCTAACAAGGGGAAGAGTCTGAAGTTCCCTTGGGTCTGGCTCCAATCTCTTTCTACTGAGGTTCTAGCTCCACAATCCTCACCTGGTCAAGCCATGTGATCTGCTCCCTGGCGCCCAGTGAGCCTGGCAATGACCACATGTGTGTATCCATGCAGGGCTTCCACCCTACCTGCGCTGGTGTGTGCTGTCCACTCCCGAGATCCAGAAGTGTGGGGACATGGCTGTGGCCTTTAGCCGGCAGAAGCTCAAGCCGGAGATCCAGTGTGTGTCGGCTGATTCCCCCCAGCACTGCATGGAGCACATCCAGGTGGGGGCCATGCCAGGGAGGGGCTGAGTGGACCCAGGGGCCAGGCGGGGAGCTTCACTGATCTGGGCAGAAGGAGTACAAGACTGGCCTAGCTTTGCCTTGACTGACCGCGGGACCAGTCCCTTCACATTCTGAGTCTCAGTTTCCCAATTTGCATAATGAGGGGGGCTTAGCTTAGATCATTGGGTTTTTGTTTTAAAGTTCATTGGCAGTAATTCTCAATAACAAATACATTTTATATCACAATATAATTCACAAAAACTTTCAGGTATAAATATGTGAGAAATGCATATTCTTCATATACAATGGTGCTTCCAAAAGTTTATGGAAAAATTCCATGATCTTTTCTTGTTATTTGTCCCATGAATTTTTTGAAGCCCCTTGTATATATAAATGAAAATCATTTCACAAAAAATGCTTACCCTTACTAAGTGCAAGTATCCAATTTTCTGATGCATTCTATATTAGTTTTTTGTTTGTTTGTTTGTTTGAATGGCTTTTCATGGTCCATTAAATTGATTTGGCCCAACTACTAGGAGTCCCAGAGTCCTGGTGTGGCACTGTCAGTTAACACGCCAGACTGCAAGCCATTTAAACTGCAAGGTCAACAGTTCAAGCTCACCAGCTGCTCCTCAGAAACTCTATACAGGGTCGCTATGGGTCAGAACTGACTTGACAGCATTTAACAACAACAACTAGGAGTCCTATGGAATCCTGGTATGGTGCTGTGGGTTAATGCGCTGAACTGTAAAGTCAGTTTTCACTGCAAGGTCCGCAGTTTCAGTTCACCAGCTACTCCTCGGAAACCCTATACAGGGTCACTATGGGTGGGAACAAGCTCGATGGCACTTAACAATAACAACTAGGAGTCCTAAGTAGCTCTGGTAGCATAGTGGTTATGAGTCAGGCTGCTAATCTCAAGGTCAGCAGTTCAAAACTACCAGCAGTTTCACTAGAGCAAGATGAGGCATTCTGCTTCCGTAAAGATACACAGCCCCGGAAACCCTCTACAGGGTGGCTATGAGTTGAAACCGACTCCATGGCACATAACCACCACTAGTCCTGGTATAGCACTGTAGGATAAGCACTGTTGGTTTGAGCCACAAAGTCAGCGGTTCAAACTCACCAGGTGCTCCTCAGAAACCCTATACAAGGTCACTATGAGTCGGAATCGACTCAAGGGCACTTAACAACAACTAGCCTAGTGGGTTCAGCTGCTAACCACAAAGTCAGTGGTTAAAACTCCTCAGGGAGAAGATTGTTGTAAAGTGCCATCAAGTCAGTTCCAACTCATAGCAACCCAATGTAGAGTTTCTGAGGAGTAACTGGTGAGTTTGAAAGGCCAACCTTGTGGTTCAAACTGACATTGCGATGCTGCACTTCTCCTATAGTGCCACACCAGGATTCCATAAAGATTGTGTTGCTAAGTGCCATCTAGTGGGTTCTGACTCATAGTGACCCTGTATAAGGTTTCCGAGGAGTAGCTGGTAGGTTTGAACTGCTGACCTTGTGATTCGTAATGCAGTGCTTATCTTAGAGTACCACACCTATTGGCAGATCTACTCAGAACTGACTACACAATAGTGGGTTTTAGTTTGGGGGCTAGGCCCTCCACCTGCGTCTAGACACACTGACCCTACTTTGATTCTCTGAGAGCAATTGGAGGCCAGAACACAGAGGAGCCCCAGAAGTCCTGCAGTCAGGGTTGGGACCCTACCGTTCATCACTGGTCAGGGCACAACAACCTATCAGCCCCTGGGTTCCTGGACTATCCCCTTATGGGACCCTGAGATAGAGGACCTTCATCAGAGAGGCTTTAGGTTGGGCCACAGTCCATCAGGGTACCCCTCCCTGCCGTGGCCATAGAACCTGAGAATATAAAGGGGACCCCTCAAAATAGTTACCATTTTTTGTGTGCTAAAGCACTGCTGTGGAGTCTTTCATTTAATCCTTACAACTCTGTGGTGTGAGGACAATCATCCCCATTCTCAGATGTGGAAATTGTGGCTGGGAGACAATAGGGGCTGGGCTTGGTTACTAGTCAACTCCTTTGTGTTGCTCTGAGGGACTAGCTGTGAAGAATGGGCAAGTGGGGCTACAGGAGAGCCTGAGGGAGGAGGTCCTGGCCCTGAGTCCCTCCTACTTTCTCTTCAGGGAGGTTTTCTTTCATCCTCAGCCTGGAGCCTCCTCTGACAGGCCCTTGGATCTGCCATGTTTTAAGACCTGGCTCAGCCATCTATTCTACATGAGTCTGACATGTGTATCACATTCCTGCTGTGTCCCCGGCCTGGGCCAGTGTCCCCATCCTCACAATGCAGGAGACTCATGGGGAGACCTGATACCAAGCACTAGGGCAGGGATCATGCAATGTTTGGCTCAGGCAGGGCCTGGAACATGAAAGTGCCAGTGTTGGTTGGTTTCAGCCGTCAGGATGGGGAGGGGAATTCTCCACCCAGGTTCCCTAGGGAAGCCTGAGCTCCCCAATCCCTAAGAAACCAGGCCTTGGCACTGTGGGAACAAACCCAACATCCAGGGCCATCCTGCTGGACCTCTTCCTCTATTCCCTACAGGCTGGGCAAATTGACGCTGTGACGCTGAGGGGTGAAGACATTTACCTGGCAGGGAAGATGTATGGCCTGGTTCCAGCTGCCGGGGAGCACTATTCAGGTGAGTGTAGGTGCCAGTCACCAGCCTCAGCTTGTGGTTGTTGATATTTGTTTACATATGTACCCTCTGAGCCATTTTCAAAAACTCCACCCAGCTCCTTGGGACAGCAGCTGGGTCCAGGAGGCCAGGCTATGAAGCTTCCCCAAGGGCCTCAGGCAGAAAGTGGTATGAAAGAGCGGGGTGGGGCTGGAGGGGCCCCCTACTCTCTAGGGTTGGGTTCAGTCACCTCTCACTCAGTTTCCCTCTCCCTGGGGTGACTGCTATCTTTCACTAGGGAAGCCCCTCGGGTCCTAGCCCTCAGTTTCCCCATCTGTTCAATGAGAAAGTCTAGCACATTAACAAAACTTTCTGTAAAGGGTTGAAATGTAAACATGAGTTCAGCAAGCTTTGCAGGCCACTGTTAGGATAAACACTGAACTGTTAAACTGAAAGGTAGGCAGTTCAAACACACCAGCTGCTTCTCAGAAACCCTACTCAGGGTCTATGAGTTGGAACTGACTCAATGGCACATAACAACAACAGTTGAAAATGTGGTTGCCTTAGCAGGGATAGACCAAATGATTTCATGTTCCCCCCCTCCCCCCCCCCTGCTGTGGAGTTCTGGTGTGTTGCTGTGGGTTGATGTGCTAGACTGAAAAGTAGGTTTGAACTGCAAGGTTGGCAGTTCAAGCTCACCAGCCTATACAGGGTTATTATAGGACAGAACCGACTTTGCAACAACCCCTCTTATACAGAGTTCTTATAAGTCAAATTCAACTCAATAGCAGTGAATGAGTGGTTACTTTTAGAACCCTTAGACATATAAAATCCTTAGCATTCAGGCCTGGGCATACAAAAGAGAGGTCTCCTGGCTTCCTCCAGCCCTGACGGTAGTGGCCCATGGACTTGCCCCCAGAGGTTCACGGTCCTTGTCACACATGCACACTTGGAAGCAGCCTGAGCTGGGGCTTTAGCCTCTGCCCTCTTCCCTGGCCCCTTCCACTTAAATGTGAAAAAGCTTCTGTCCGTCTCAGCTAACTAGGCCTCTACTTTTCTCCAGGAGGGAGAAAAACACCACCTGGGTGTCAGGACGGACTCTCCCTTTTGTCCCTTATGTAGTTAAGGTCCTGGGTTCTGAAAGCACAGAGCTGCTCTGGGGCAGGGTCCCGCAATCCAGCCATTACTTAGGTAGAAGAAAGAAAGAAATCTCTTTGACCTGAAGACTGCTGGGAGCAGTGGAGGTGGGGGTGGGATGGAGCAGCAGTCAGAGCTGGGAGACTAGGATGGTAGCTGAGGGGAGGGAGACAGAAGGGAGTGGGCTTTGAGGGGGAGGGCGTCCGATGAAGATCCGCCCAGCCCTTGCTGAGACCCAGGGAAGGCAGTTGAGGAGCCCCTCATGTGATGCCACCACCACCACCCCACCCCACCCCGTACCCCCAGCGGAGGACAAGAGCAACTCGTACTTCGTGGTGGCCGTGGTGAAGCGGAACAGCTCTTACGCCTTCACCATGGATGAGCTTCGGGGCAAGCGCTCCTGCCACCCTGGCTTCGGCAACCCCGCAGGCTGGGACGTCCCCGTGGGCTCCCTCATTCAGAGGGGCTTCATCCGGCCCAAGGACTGCGACATCCTCACAGGTACCACCTGCCCGATCAGAGACGAGGGAACCCCCTTTTGGGATTGACTGGGGACAGTGGTCAACTTCCAGCAGGACCCCACACAAAGGCAGCACCTGAGAGAAGATTAACTAACTTTTCCTCCTGGACCCACCCCTTGCTCTCCGGAAGGTTTGGGAATATTCTTGGCCACACCTTTAACAGTAAGGGGTGTCTGTCCAGTCTTTGGAGGACCCAGGGTACCTACGCCTACCCACTTACCCAAAGCAGGCTCAGTGGATGTGGAACTAGCACCAGTGGGCCGTGGGAGTGGGCAGTGGGCATGGCTGTGTTGCTGTCCAGCCAAGAAACTGGGGGACCTTTATGGACAATGTTAGGAACCTGCTTAAATAAGTGCTGAATCAGGGTGGGGGCAGAGAGGCAGAAGAAGAGATGTCCACCAACCACCCACCATAAGCCCTTCTTCCTATGGGTTAAATCCTGCAACATTCATGATGAAAGGAAGGCAATAGGAAGCTGCTAAGATCCTTGGGAAGACTGACCTCTGTCCTGGGGCTGACAGCTCAGGGGAAAACCATTATTTTCTAACCACACACCAAGTACATAGAGATATGGATTGGGGTTGGTTGCTTCCACTACCAGACAGCTCTGACTGGAACAGAATAGCCAATAAGGTGGTGAGCCCTCTGTACTTGAGGGAATCCAAGCACAGACTGGGTGACTACTTATCAGAGGTGTTGATAGAGTTTCTCTCCTTCCCCGCCATCCCAGAGGACTGCTGCTCTGAGCTGGGTGTGAAGTGGAACAGATGGGTGGTATTGGCCATGGGGCCCAACAAAGCAGGTGGATTTGTAAGGGAGTGACCCAGGCCTCTATCCTGGCCTGCGCTGCCTGCTGACCCCTTCATCACAGCCCCTTCTCCTGTTACCCAGCTGTAAGCGAGTTCTTCAGTGCCAGTTGCGTGCCTGTGAACAACCCCAAAAGCTACCCGTCCTCGCTGTGTGAGCTGTGTGTGGGTGATGAGCAGGGCCGCAACAGGTGTGTGGGAAACAGCCAAGAGAGGTACTACGGCTTCAGTGGCGCCTTCAGGTATCTGAAATGGGTCTGTGGGTGGGTCTGCACTCGGAGCCAAAGGTAGGCTCCTCCTGCCCATTATCTTCCTTGTCCCCTTGTCTGCAGGTGCCTCACAGAGAATGCTGGGGATGTTGCCTTCGTCAAGCACACAACTGTCTTTGACAACACAAATGGTGTGTGAGGGGACGTGGGCCAGGTGTCTGAGGGGGGCTGTTCCCTAGTACCCAGCACAATCCAGGCACTGGGTATTGCTGGGATTGGAGTCCTGGGTGGTCACTGGGAGACACTAGATCTAGAAGACTTCTAGAATCTGGAGCACTGTGGTTAAGAACAGAGCAGATATGCAAGATACATCTTTACCTTTATCATTCTGGAGTTCCAGCCCCTATCCCACCGAAATGGTAGAAACTCAATCTCAATCAATCATTTGAAGAGACACCCACACACAGAAACACAGACTTTTGGGAACATTTATGTAGTGCCAAGGTGTGTGAGTAGAGGAGGGGGTAGCAGGGTCATCAGCTCATTGCCCCCTATAAGAAGTCATGCTGCAGCCTCCCCCCAACACACATCTATGCCAAGGTAGGACCTGCCCCAGGACATACTACACCATCTGGAATCATCTCTCACCTGGGAGAAAGCACCCAGGAACTTTCTGATACAAGACTCCCTAAACCTTAGCTTACATCACTACCACCCTCCTGTTTGCCACCAGTCAGAGAATCTATATTTCTTGAAGAAGGGGAGTCCCTGGGTAATGCAAGCCATGCTCAACTGCTACCTGAAAGGTTGCTGGTTTGAGTCCACCCAGAGGTGTCTCCCACTATTCCTCTGTCAGTCTGTTGTACTGTGTGGCTTGTGTGTTGCTGTGATGCTGGAAGCTATACCACCAGCATTTTTAAATACCAACAAGGGCACCCATGCTGGACAGGTTTCAATGGAGCTTCCAAACTAAGATAAACTAGGAAGGAGGGGCGCACTGCTTCTAAAAGGTTAGCCACTGAACACCTTATAATAGCAGTGGAACACTGATATAGTGCTAGAAGATGAGTCCCTCAGCTTGGAAGGCACTCAAAATATGAATGGGGAAGAGCTGCCTCTTCAAAGTAGAGTTGACCTTAATGACATGGATGGAGGTTCATTTGCTGATGAGGCACAACTCAAAATGGGAAGAAATAGCTGCAAGCATCCATTAATAATCAGGACATGGAGTGTACAAAGTATAAATCTAAGAAAAGTAGAAGTCATCCAAAATGAAATGGAACATATAAAGATCGATATCCTAGGCATTAGAGAGCTCAAACGGACTAGTATTGGCCGTTTTTAACATCACAATCATATGATTTAAGATGCCAGGAACGACAAACTGAAGAGTAATGGCATCTCGCTCATTGTCAAAAAGAACCTTTCAAGATCTGTTTTGAAGTACAGTGCTGTCTGTAATAAGTTAATATCCATACATGTACAGGGAGGACAGTTAATAACACTAGAGAATTCTACCAACTTCTTCAGACTGAAATTGACAAAATATGCAATCAAGTTGCACTGATAATGATTTTGGAATGTGGTAGTTGAAAACAAAAAGAAAGGATCAGTAGTTGGAAACATGGTCTTGCTGATAGAAATGATGTGGAGATCTCATGATAGAATTTTGCAAGACAATGACTTATTCATTGCAAATACCTTTTTAAAAATAACATAAAAGGTCTCACCAGATGGAACACACTGGAATCAAATGGACTATATCTGTAGAAAGAGACAATGAAGACATTCATTAACATCAAATAAGTTCAGTATCACCAAAATCAGACCAGGGCAAACTGTAGAACAGACCATTAATTGCTCATATGTAAGTTCAGGCTGAACCTGAAGAAAATTAAAGCAAGTCTACAAGAGCCAAAATGTGACCTTAAACACATCCCACCTGAATGTAGAAATCATCTCAAGAACAGATTTGATGCATTAGACACTAATGACTGAAGAGCAGAAGAGTTGTGGGATGACGTCAAGAACACAGTACAGAAAGAAAGCAAAAGGTCATTAAAAAGACAAGAAAGAGGAAAAGACCAAAATGGATGTCAAAAGAGATTATGAAACTTAATCTTGAGTATGTTGTTATTCTTAAGTGCTTTCATGTCAGTTCCAACTCATAACAACCCTGTTCAGGGTTTACGAGATGTTGCTGGTGGGTTTGAATCGCTGACCTTACATTTAGCAGTCTAGTGCTTATTTTACATTGCCTTTACTCATGAGTATAGGTGAATATGAAGTTAAAGAGCTGAACGGAGCATTTCAAAGGGTAACTCAAAAAGACAAAGTCAAATAAATATTATGTGCAAATTAATGATCTGTGCAAAGACCTGGACTTAGAAAACCAAAAAGGGAAGAACACAGCATTTCTCAAGCTGAAAGAACTGAAACCAAAATTCAAGCCTTGAGTTTCCATATTGAAGGATTCTACAGGTAAATATTAAGGGGCTCTGGTAGCATAGTGGTTACGAATCGGGCTGCTAATCTCACGGTTAGCAGTTCAAAACTACCAGCTGTTCCACGGGAGAGAGATGAGGCTTTCTGCTCCCGTAAAGATTTACAGCCTCAGAAACCCTGTACAGGGTCGCCATGAGTCGGAACTGACTCCACGGCACATAGCAACAACATCAACAACAGGTAAATATTGAGTGATGCAGCAAGCAACAAAAGAAGATGAAAGGAATACACTGAGTTAGTGTACCAAAAAGCTGGTTGATGCTCAATCATTTCAAGAGGCAACGTATGATCAAGAACCGACAATTCTGAAGAAAGAAACCCAAGTTGCACTGAAGGCATTGGCCAAAAACAAGGTTCCAGGAATTAATTGAAAATAAATTGAAATGTTTCAACATACTGCTGCAGTGCTGGAAGCAATCACTCATCTATGCCAAGAAATTTGGAAGACAGCTACCTGGCCAGCCAATTAGAAGAGCTAGATATTTGTGTTTATTCAAAACAGAATGTGAAAATCATTGAATAATATTAATAATATCACATGTAAGTACATTTTTGCTGCAGATAATTTAAAAACAATTGCAGTAGTATAACAACAAGGAGTTGCCAGAAATCCAAGCGGATTCAGAAGATCATTGGAATGAGGGGTAACATTGCTGACGTCAAATGGATTTGGCTAAAAGCAGAGAATACCAAAAAGGTGTTTACTTGTGCTTTAGCGACTACACAAAGGTATTTGACCTGTGGATCATAACAAACTCTGGATAACATTGTGAGGAATGAGTATTCCACAACACTTAATTGTGCTTGTGAGAAACCTGTACATAGAATAAGAGGCAGTTGTTAGAACAGAACAAAGGATGCAGGATGGTTTAAAATCAGAAAAGGTGTGCATCAGGGTTATATCCTTTTACCATACTTAATCTGTATGCTGAGCAAATAATCCAAGAAACTGGACTGTATGAAGAATGTGGCATCAAGATTGGAAGAAGACGGGTTAACAACATATGCAGATGACACAATCTTACTTGCTGGAAGCCCAAGAAGCCTCTAAATACTTACTGATGAAGATCAAAGACTCCAGCCTACGGAATGGATTGTACCTCAATGTAAAAAAAAAAAAAAAAAAAGTTTTTTAATGAACATACAACTGGAGCAATAAATAACATCATGATAAATGAGAAAAGACCAAAGTTGTCAAATATTTCATTTTGCTTAGATCCACAATCAGCATTCATGGAAGCAGTAGTCAAAAAATCAACCGACATACTGCATTAGGCAAATCTGTTGCAAAAGACTGCTATAAAATGTTAAAGAGCATACTTTGAGTATTAAAGTGCACTTGACCCAAGCCATGGTCTTTTCAATAGCCTCATATGCACATAAAATTTGGACAATGAGTAAAGAAAACTGGAGAAGAATGAGTGTATTTGAGTTATGGTGGTGTTGGAGAAGGATATTGAAAGTACCATGGATCGCCAGAAGAACAAATGAATCTGTCTCACAAGATGAACAGCCACAATGCTCCTTAGGAGCAAGAAAGCAAATTGAGACTTCATGTCTTATACTTTGGGCATGTTTCCAGGAGGGGCCAGTCCCTGGAGAAGGACATCATTTTTGGTAAAGTAGAGCGTCAACAAAAAAGAGGAAGACCCACAACGAGATGGATTGACACTGGCAGCAATGATCAGCTCAAACATCATAATTGTGAGGTTGGCACAAGACCAGGTAGTGTTTTATTGTGTTGTGCATAGGGTCCCTATGAATCAGAACCCATCCCACAGCAACTAACAACAGATGTGCCTCACAAAAAAGACCTGGCAGTCTATTTCTGAAAACTCAAACACGGAAAACCCTACAGAGAACATGTCCACTGACGTACATGCGGCCATCCTGAGTCCCAGTCAACTCCTTGGCAACTGGCTGGGTTTTGAAGACTGAAGCCTGTTTCCCCACAGCACCTGTTGTTTGTATTCCCTGCATGCACTGCTCACATCCCAGGCTGGAGTTCCCATCTTCTTTATCTTTTCGTAATACGTCTCCTTCTGGAGACACAGCCCTTAAAGGCCTACTTTTGAGAGTCAGCTAAGGGGAAGCATGACATGCAGGAAAAAAACATTGACTAATCTTTCAAAACTCTGACCCCACCATGCCTGTGAAGGATACCATTTGTAACAGAACTGGAGAGGGTTCCAGGTGCCTCTCTCCTGCCCAGCTCCACAAACAAGGCGCTCTGCCTGGCCCACAGCTATCCACTCTTTGGCCCTGGGATGGAGTCAGGGGAGAAGTGGGGGCTCTGGAGCCTCCCTTGAAGAAAGGCATCTCCTGAGTCCCACTTTCCAGTGCAGCTCATTTCTCGTTTCTCTTTATCTATGTTCTTGGACTCTTCTCAAGTGCCTTCTGGGAGAGGATGAAAGTGACTACTCAGTGAATACCTGGAAACACAAAAATAACGTGACTCCCAAGGGCTGTGTATCTCAGGATACTTTGAAGTAACCATTTGCTTCAGAATTACTGGAACACTTGTTTAAAATGCAGCTCCTGGGCCCTAACTTGTTGTTGTTATTGTTAGTGCCATTGAGTCAGTTCCAAGTCACAGTCACCCTGTTTAAGGTTTCCCAGGAGTCGTTGGTGAATTTGAACTGGCAACCCTTTGGTTCAAGCTGACCTTGTGGTCCAGTGCTTATCCTACAGCACCACACAAGGACTCCACTAACTTGACAGTCTTTTGTAATTGTTGTTGTTGTTAAGTGCCGTCAGGTCGGTTCGACCCATAGTAACTCTATAGGTGGTTTCCAAGGACTGACTGGTGAACTTGAACTGCCCACCTTGCAGCTCCAACCAACATTGCAGTCCAGCGTATTAACCCACAGCGCCACACCAGGGCTCCCTGGGGTCCTTTAAACTGCATCCTACAGACCCATAGGTGGGTGATGGTATACCACCTCCAGTTTGAGAATGTCAGTCTTTAGGGGAGGAGGTCAACCACCACCTTCAGAAACCGACCCTACCCCAGAGCCAAAACACAAAGCACACAGATGGGGTAGTGGTTACAAGCCTCAGTTTCCTTACCTGTTAAATGGGGTCGTAATGCCTGTCCTGAATTACTGTTGTGATGATCAAACAAGGTTTTTAAAGTGTTTGCTGCACACTCAGTTCTCACTAATAATATCAACACAACTAGATCCCCTTGTCCTAGTGATTACACAGCTGGAGAACCAGTCCCCCCAGTGAATGATTTGTGGATGCAGGAGCAAAGCAGTCTCTCTCTCTCTCTCTCCCTTCCTGTCCCCTTAGGCCACAATCCTGAGCCCTGGGCTGCAGAGCTCAAGTCCAAGGACTATGAGCTGTTGTGCCCCAATGGGGCTCGGGCTGAGGTATCCCAGTTCTCAGAATGCAACCTGGCACACATGCCATCCCACGCCGTCATGGTTCGCTCTGATACCAACATCTTCACGGTGTATGGACTTCTGGACAAGGCCCAGGTGAGCCAGGGCTGGGACTACCATGGTGGGAGTGGACCACAAGGGCCAGCCAAATCCCCTCAGAGACCTTAACTAGCCTCAACTGGCTCCCAAGAGGAACTGAAGGAGCTTGGAGGAAAATTCTGTGAGCTTCATTTACCCAGGGACATCCACCCCACAACTATCCCTTCCTTCTGCATCAGTAACTTCTTCATAATTGGATCATTCCCACCAACGTGCAAATGTGATTTCTAGCATCTTTAAAACATAAGCATGCCCTGTCTTGGTGTCCATCTTGGAGCTACTACCCTGCTCCCTTTAAAGCAGAACTCCAGAGAGTGGTCTGTGTTCTGTAGTCCCAGATCTCTCTCCATCTGGTCTCCCCTAAGGATAGGGCCTCCTCTAGAAAGGCCCTGAGACTACCCTCATCAAGGTTGCAGGGATACCATGATGTGAATCCTCAGGGTACCTGACCTCTCCCTCCTCTGGGAAACACTTCTCCCCACATTGACTCTCAGGTCCTAATAGGTGTCCAGCTTTCCTCCCCTTCTCTCCTTGGCAACTCCCTCCTCATGTCTGTGACCTGTAAATGCTCGAATGCCCGTGGCTCAGACATAAGCCCTCTTCTCAGTCTATACCCATGCCCTTGTTGATTTCACCCAGACTGTCATTATTAAATACTATCTATATGCGGGGGACTCGTGGTGTGGCGCCAGACTGCAATGTTGGTTTGAACCACAAGGTTGGTAGTTCAAGCTCACCAGCTGCTCCTAGGAAACCCTATCAGGGTCACTTTGGGTTGGAACCAACTCGACGTCACTTAACAACAACAACAGAATATGCAGATGGTGGTGGTGTAGATTCTGTATGCTATGTCACCAGCATTTGAAATACCAGCAGGGTCACCCATGGTGGATGGGTTTCAGCTGAGCTTCCAGACTAAGACAGACTAGAAAAGAAGAGGCAAACTACTCCTGAATGTGTTGCCACTGAAAACCTTACGAATAACAGCAAAACATTGTCCGATGAGCCCTTCAGGTTGGAAGCCACTCAAAATATGACTGGAGAAAAGCAGTCTCCTCAAAGTAGAGTTGACCATGATGACACAAATGGAGCTTTCGAGGCCTTCATTTGCTTATGTGGCACAACTTAAAATGAGGAGAAACAGCTGTAAACATTCATTAATAATCGGAACATAGAATGCACAAAGGAAATCTTTAAAATTTGGAAAATTGGAAGTTGTCAAATATGAAATGGAACATGTAAAGATTGATATCCTAGGCATTGCTATTGTTGGTGTTGTTAAGTGCCATCGAGCTGGTTCCGACTCATTGCAACTCTGTATAGGCTTCCCAAGGAGTGACTGGTGAGTTTGAACCACTGACTGTGCAATTCAAACTGACGTTGCAGTCCAGCTCACCACACCAGGACTTGAACTGGTATTGGCCATTTTGAATCTGACAATCACTTGATTAACTATACCTGGAATGACATAGCATTCATCTTCAGAAAGAGCATTTCAAGATGTATCGTGAAGTACAAGGCTGTTTGTGATAGGATAATATCCATACATCTACAAGAGAGACTAATTAACACCACTATTATTCAAATTTACCCACCAACTGGTAAGCCTATGATGTTTAAATTGAAAATTTTTACCAACTGCTTCATTCTGAAATTGATCAAACATACAATCAAGATGATAATTACTGGTGATTCTAATGCATGGTTAGAAGCAAAGAGTTGGAAAATACGGCTTTGGTGATAGAAATGATGCTGGAGATCACATGATAGAATTTTTAAGAACGATGACTTATCCATTACAAATATCTTTTTCAAAAAACAGAAAAGGAAATTATAACATAGACCTCACCAGATGTAATACACAGGAATCAAATTGACTACATCTGTGGGAAGGGGCCGGGGAAAAGCTTCACATCATCAGCCAAATCAAGGCCAGAGGCTAACTGTGGAACAAACCATGAATTGCCCATATGAAAGGAGCTCTGGTAGCGTAGTGGTTATGAACTGGGCTGCGAACCACAGGTCAGCAGTTTGAAACTACCAGCTGTTCCGCAGAAGAACGATGAGGCTTTCTGCTCCCATAAAGATTTACAACCTCGTAAACCGTGTACAGGGTTGCTATGAGTCAAAACCAACTCCATGGCCCATAACCACCACCAAGTTCAGGCTGAAGCTGAAGTAAATTAAAACAATTCCACGAGATCCAAAATATGACCTTGAACATATCCCACCTGAAAGTAGAGACCATCCCAAGAACAGATTTGATTCATTGGACGCTAATGACCTAAGAACAGAAGAATTGTAGGATGACATTAAGAACATCATACAGGAAGAAAGCAAAAGGTGATTAAACAAACAAGAATGAAAGAAAAGACCAAAATGGATGTCAGAAAAGACTCCACCTTTATCCCTTCCTGGCCATCTTGACAACTGCTCTTGGATAGGGGCCATCCCACACCTAAGGTGGAAAGATGGTGGGCACAACGAAGATGAAAAAGTCACTGGAGGCAATCACCTCTAGGCTCCAACTTGTTATGAAAAGAGGAAAATACATGCTGGTGTACAAGCAGACTCTGAAGATGATTAGGCAAGGCAAAGCGAAGTTGTTGGTCATCCTCGCCAACAATTGCCCGGCCTTGAGGAAATCAGAGACATAGTACTACGCCATGTTGGTCAAAACTGGTGCCCATCACTAGAGAGGCAATAATATTGAATTGGGCACAGCGTTTGGAAAGTCCTCCAGAGTTTGCACACTGCAGGTAGAATCCAGGTGATTCCAATATCATTAGAAGCATGCCAGAACAGACTGGTGAAAAATAAATCATACAATTTTTGTTTTCTTTAATAAAGCTGGCCTGAACTTGTTCAAAAAAGAAGAAAAACTCCATTTGCTCTCCAGCATAGAGATGATAAAAACGATTGGATGAAATGAGGAAGTAAAAGAGTTGCACAGAAAATTTCAAAGGCAGCTCGATAAGACAGACTTAAGTATTATAATGAAATGTGCAAAGACCTGGAATTAGAAAACGAAAAGGGAAGAACACACTCAGCATTTCTCAGGCTGAAAGAACAGAAGGAAAACATTCAAGCCTAGCATTACAATACTGAAGGATTCCATGGGCAAAATATTGAATGATGCAGTAAGTATCCAAAGAAGACAGAAGATGTATACACAGTCACTGTAACAAAAGAAATGGTTGATGTTCAGCCATTTCAAGAAGTAGCATATAACCAAGAACTGATGATACTGAAGGAAGAAGTCTAAGCTGCATTGAAGGTATTGATGAAAAGCAAGGCTCCAGAAGTTGACAGAATACACATTGAACTATTTCAACAAACTGATGGAGCACTCGAGCCATTCACACAAATTATGCTAAGATATTTTGAAGACAGCTATCTGGCCAACCAATTGGAAGAGATTCATATTTGTGCCCATTCCAAAGAGAGGTGATCCAATGAAATGTGGAAATCATTGGACAACATCATTAATATCACATGAAAGTAAAATTTTGCTGAAGATAATTAAAAAATGGCTGCAACAGTACATTAGCAAGGAACTGCCAGAAACTCAAGCTGGATTCAGAAGAGGACGTGAAACTAGGGATATCATTACTGACGTCAGATGGATCTTAGCTGAAAGCAGAGAATATCAGGAAAATGTTTGCTTGTGCTTTATGGACTATGCAAAGCTTTCAACTGTGTAGACCATGACAAGCTATGTGAAGAATGGGTATTCCATAACTTGATTGTGCTCATGAGGAACCTGTACATATAATAAGAGGCAGTCATTTCAACAGAGCAATGGGATACTGAATGGTTTAATATCAGGAAAGGTGTGTGCCATGGTTATATCCTTTTACCATACTTATTCCACCTGTGTGGTGAGCAAATAATCTAAGAAGTTGGATTATATGGAGAAGAATGTGGCATCAGGATTGGAGGAAGACTCATTAACAATCTGTGATATGCAGATGAAGGCAAAGAGGACTTAAAATACTGATGAACATTGAAGACTGCAGCCTTCAGCATGAATTACATCTCAATGTAAAAAAAACAGAAATCCTCACAACTGGACTAGTAAATAATATCATGATAAAAGGAGAAATTCTCTGCTTTCAGCCAAGATCTGTCAGACATCAGAATGATATCCCTCGTTCTGAATCCGGCTTGAACCTCTGGAAGTTCTCTGTCAATGTATGCTTCCAGCCATTTCTGTATTACTTTTAGTAAAACTTTACTTGCGTGAGGTATCAAAGCAATTGTCCGATGATTTCCGCATTCCGTTGGGTCACCTCTCTATGGAATGGGCACAAATATGCATCTCTTCCAATCAGTTGGCCAGATAGTTGTCTTCCAAATTTCTTGCCAGAGATGAATGAATGCTTTCTGTGCCACCTCACTTTCTTGAAAAGATTTCCATTTTATTCCATCAATTCCTGGTGCCTTGTTCTTTGCCAATTCCTTCAATGCACCTTGGACATCCTCCTTCAGTATTATTGGTCCTTGATTATATGCTACCTCTTGAAATGGTTGAACATGAACCAATTCCTTTTGGTACAGTGACTCTGTGTATTCCTTC